>NC_136264.1:210025283-210271792 GCF_964187855.1 Myxine glutinosa
GCACCAAAGGGGGCTCGGCAATGACGCACCCTGAAAGGGAGTACTCAGTTTTCACTCTGGTTGTTGTGCACCGCACCTTTCCTATGCCATCCCCAGGTGCTGCAAAACGTCATTTCCGGGCACCAAAGGGGGCTCGGCAATGACGCACGCTGACATGGAGTACTCAGTTTTCACTCTGGTTGTTGTACACCGCACCTTTCCTATGCCATCCACAGGTGCTGCAAAACGTCATTTCCGGGCACCAAAGGGGGCTTGGCAATGACGCACCCTGAAAGGGAGTACTCAGTTTTCACTCTGGTTGTTGTACACCGCACCTTTCCTATGCCATCCCCAGCTGCTGCAAAACGTCATTTCCGGGCACCAAAGGGGGCTCGGCAATGACGCACGCTGACATGGAGTACTCAGTTTTCACTCTGGTTGTTGTACACTGCACCTTTGCTATGCCATCCACAGGTGCTGCAAAACGTCATTTCCGGGCACCAAAGGGGGCTTGGCAATGACGCACCCTGAAAGGGAGTACTCAGTTTTCACTCTGGTTGTTGTGCACCGCACCTTTCCTATGCCATCCCCAGGTGCTGCAAAACGTCATTTCCGGGCACCAAAGGGGGCTCGGCAATGACACACACTGAAAGGGAGTACTCAGTTTTCACTCTTGTTTGTTTTCTTGTTTGTTTGTTTGTCCGGGTGATATCTCAGCCATCCTTTGAGCTAGGAAGCTGAAATTTCGGCACAATAGTGAGCAAGTGATTTGTCAAAAAAGTTATTTTTTTGTTTTTTGATTAATCAATTAATTGATTAGGAATTTAATTATTAGCAATTAATTAAGTACTTATACATTTCCTTTCTCTTCTGCCCATTATCTCAAGCACCCTTTGAGCTAGGAAGCTGATATTTGGACATGCCAATGACCAAGTGATTTGGCTGTCAAGGCTATTTTTGATTTATTGATTAATCAATTAATCGATTAATTATTTAATTATTTGATTAATGACTAAAAAAAAAAAAATTTAAGTTACAGATTCTGATGAAATGGTGGTTCTTTATGTGTTCTATTAACCAATTGATTAACTATTTACTTTTTTATGATTATTATTTATTTATTTTCATTATTAAGCATTTATTTATTTTCTTTCTCATCTGGGCAATACCTCAGGCACCTTTTGAGCTAGGAAGCTAATATTTGGACATGACAGTGACCAAGTGATGTGGCTATAAAGGATATATTTGATTTATTGATTAATCAATTGATTATTTAATTTCTCTATTAATGACTTATTTATTTAAATTTCTAAAAGATACATCTTCGGATGAAGCATTAGTGGTTTAGTTATGCTATTGGCCAATTGATTAAGAAAATATTTTATGATAATCTTTTATCTATTTTAATTATGCAATTAATCAATCAATTATTGTACAACTCTCCCTCCCTATACAGTCTCAAGTTTCGCTTTTAATTTCCTTTCTCTTTGACAGCGACAGCAGTGCATCTGCCACTGTGGGATTACATTCATGTGTAAGTATATTAGACTTTTGATTTTTCAATTAGCTCAGCTGAAACCAGTGGTACATAATGTTCGTGCCAGTGCGGTAAATAGATGGTCACCTTGTTACCTACGAATTGTCTTGTCAGCATTTACATTTGAGCACAAATAGTTTACCGTGATACATTGTGTGTCAGTATGTATGGTGAATGTATGGCGGTTGAGGAGCGACTGATTGCATACCTAAACATAGGTTTCTTGACCGTCATGTTACTGCACTGAGAGAGGTATATGTTTCCCTTTACGTACTTGATTACCTGAATTTTCATAACCAGTTATCAAGGTGAGGTGAGTGCTATCTCCATAATTATGTACCCCCAAATACTCAGCCATAACCGGGATAACCCCTCCATCACCCTCCCACCCTCTTCCCTCCCCCATGCTGAACCACACAATCATAACCACCACCCAGATCGACAATCAAATACACAACTATCAGGGACGCCTCTTCATGGTGGTTGTACCCCTCAACAATCTTCCCGATTCTTCCCTTTTGCCCGCATTCGTCAAGGCAGCGCGATCATTGTCTGAGTGCCGATCAGTCCCCATGGGCCGGGTCCTTTCCCTCTGTCTCTGTCTCTGTCTCTCTCTCTCTCTGTCTCTGTCTCTCTCTCTCTGTCTCTCTCCCTCTCTCTCTCTCTCTCTCTCTTTCTTTCTCTCTCTGTCTCTCTCCCTCTCTCTCTCTCTCTCTCTCTCTCTCTCTCTCTCTCTCTTTCTCTCTCTCTCTCTCTCTCTCTCTCTCTCTCTTTCTCTCTCTCTCTCTCTCTCCCCGTGCTGGCCGTTTGTTGTTGGGCATGTCAAGATGGCGTGTGCTCGTGTTCGTGTGTTGTAGCTCCTGGCTCGTGTTGGTTTCGTCCTCTCCCCACCTCCGTTTTCCTTTTTTTTCCCCCATTTGTACCTTTGTCGTGTCTGTTGACCTTTCCTCCCTTCCTTCTTCGTTACCACCTGTCCCTCTTTTCCCCTCTTTTGAGACAGAGAGAAGGAGAGCCAGCACGGTGATTGTTTTTTCCTAACGTGGTTTAAACCGTGCTTTAGTTATCATTCATTTAATATTTTTTTTTCTATTCATTTTTTTTCTTTTTCGTTAGGATTATACAAATCGATTTACTGTTCACTTCGTTTCTCCTTTGACGATATGGCTAATAGGAGTAGCCAAAGGTCTGCCGATCGTGTTACCGATGAGGGTTTATCGCGTAAGTATGGGCTGTGCCTTGTCCCGCTGGAGGGAGTTGAAATGGATGATATTTTGCTCGCGATTTGGGGATTTGATCGACGTGAGTAACATTCATACCGCGCCCCAGGCCCGTATGAATCACAAAATTGTGGTATTTGTTTCGCAAGTGGGTCTTGCTGACATTGTTGTGCAGAACGGTTTGACCTTGGGAGATGATCTATTTGTTCCTGTGTCGTCGATGGGCACGCCGGCAGTTAAAGTCATTCTGAGCAATGTTCCGCCTTTTCTGGGTAACGAGGAAATCCTACATAAGCTAGGTGAGTTTGGTACTATCGTCTCTCGAATCATTAGGGTTCCTCTACGTACGAGAAACGGCAGATTGAAGCATGTACAGACGGTTTTGTTTTGTTGTTCTAAAAGACGCAGCGAAACAGTTGAGCACCTCCCACACCTTTAAAGTAGACGAGCATGAATCTACGATCTTCATGGCTACCGAGACCTTGATCTGCTACGGATGTGAAGCACACGGACACACTAAGCAGTATTGTCCAGACGCCAAGAAGACATGCTACAGCAGCTGGGTCGGCCCCCCCTATGACTAATGCAGTACCCCCCCGTTAATGAGCCTGGTGGGGTACAGAGATCCACACCAGAAGACCAGGGTGTGGCAAATGGTGGCGGTGTTGCTGAGGTTAGTGCAGCAGCAGAGCATCCAGTCGATGTGGACAAGAGGCTACGACCTCAAGACAATATGGACTATGAGGAAGTATTGGTGAAAGGCACCGAGGCTAAGAAGAGCTTAAAACGTACCTTTTTGAGCGCCGAAATCGAAGACAAAGGTAGCAAAGTGATACTCGTACAGACAAACAGTATCTCAGACTATCCTGATGATTCTCGGCAAGATGGGCAAGGTGGTGATGAAACAGAGGAGAGTAGGACTTCACCCCTTGCTCTTGTTGAAGAAAACCAAAGCACCAGTATTGGTTGTGATGATGGGACCATTGTCCCTTGTGACAACGAGCAGTCTCAGGTCCTCAGTGACAATGGTTGTTGCTCACATCCGGTTGTAACGACCAAGGATGATGGTCTAAGCAGACCTATAATAGGCAACAGTGGTGGCACAGATGTGTCCCTGGTGATGCAACAAGAGGACTGCAGTGTTGATGACACAGAAGGTGTGCCAGCACCTGACACACAACAAAGGAGTTTCAATGTTGATGTGGTTAGGGAGCTGGATAAGGAAGCTCAAAGCCTTGTTTCTGTGAACGATCATCAGGGAGAAGAACAAATGGAACTAACAAAGGAAAACGTCATCAGTTTCTTAAACGAGACGTTTAGGCAACGCTATGTTGTTATCAAAGATCATTTTCCCGATTTGAAAACTTTCATCAGGGCTGCAAGACCCCTCCTGCAAAGAAATGACCCAATGGAAATCTCGGAGGCCCAATTTCAGCGTCTTCGGAAAGCGGTCACAAAGGCGAATAAGGAATTGCAGGCGGAGGGTGAGTTACCTTTGTAAATGGCAATGCGAGAGATATGTATTGCATCCCTGAATATCAATGGGGGTTGTACCCCCTTACGAAAAATTCAGGCAATGGAGATGGTGAAAGCCGACATCATCTTGATGCAAGAGACCCATGCTACGAACACCCTGGTTGCTGAATGGGGTAAACTTTATCGAGGGCAGTGGTGGTTGAGTGGTTTTACCACACTCAAAGCTGGTGTTGCCATCGCCTTAAGTGATAGAATTCCTGCTCTGAAGATTGTCTTTAAGGAAATTTATAAGGGACATCTGATAGCGGTGGAATTCTATTTCAACACACAAAAGATCATCATTGTGAACGTATACGCACCGAGTGAACCCATGGAAAGAAGAGTGTTCTTTTCCACTCTGCATGACTTTGTAAAAGGACTAGATACAACTGCTTTCATCTGTATTGCTGGTGATTTCAATTGCACTATCAATCCTTCCGTAGACAGGACCGGTCATGAACCCCATCCAGCTTCTACAAAGATTTTGGAGAACATCATCAAGAATCATCATTTGAAAGATGTTTGGAGCTTGCAACATCCAACTTCACAGTGCTATACGTGGTGCAGATGCCATGATGGGAGGATATCAATGGCAAGGCGAGACAGATTCTACGTGAATAAGCCAATGCTAAATGTGATGGCCACAACCCAGATGCTCCCAACTGGTTTCACAGACCATTACCTGGTTTCAATGGGTTTTAATTTGCCTCTGGCCTCAGGTGGTAGCGCGTATTGTTACCTTAACACCCACCTGCTGAATGATATTAAATTCAAAGATGCTTTTCGAGCCGTGTGGGAAAGAATTCGGTCCTCCAAATTTGAGCATGCTAACCTCCGACTGTGGTGGGACCTCGCAAAGGGTCAGGTCAAATCGTTCTGTTGTGGCGGACACAAAAGCCCACTGGCGTGGTGACATCATTCCACGCACCGAGTGGGCGGTGGCCACGCCCGAGGGGTAGGCGTGGCCTCATGATATACCCCGGGCGACCAGCCCGGAGGAGTTTAGTGTTACAGTGTAGTCTTACAATAAAGACGTTTATATGTTACCGCTTGTCCGCTTCCTCCTTGCTCACAAGCAGCGCGCGTAACGCCGCGCTTTACTGGTGACCCTCGACGTTGGATCTGTCGGAGCGATCCTTCCACACGCGACGCCATCGCCATGGCCGCCTTCGTCAAACTTCCGGAATTTTGGGAGGCTCAGGCCGAAGTCTGGTTCGTCCAGGCCGAAGCCCAATTTCAGCTTCGGCACCTCACCGGCGATGACACGCGCTACTGCCACGTCGTCGCCTCCCTCGGGCCCGGCACGGCCGCTCGAGTTGTGTCCGTCCTTCGCCACCCACCGGACGGCCACAAGTACGAGGCACTCAAGCGGCTACTCCTAGCCACGTTCAGCCTCACGGACGACGCACGGGCCGACCGCCTCCTGGATCTCCCCGAGCTCGGTGAGACGCGCCCGTCGGTCCGAATGGACCATATGCTGTCACTGTTGGGCGACGAAGCCCCTGGTTCGCTATTCCGGGCGCTTTTCCGTCGCCAACTTCCAGCGCAGGTTCGCCTCGCGTTGGCCGGGACCGGGCTAACGGAACCCCGAGCATTGGCGGCCGAGGCGGACAAGTACTTCGCCGCTTCGGACACGCGGGCGAGCGTTGGCGTGGCCGTCACGGCCTTCGACGCTGATGTTCCACAGCATCATCTTCTACAGCACGCTGATGTTCCACAGCATCATCTTCTACAGCACGCTGATGTTCCACAGCATCATCTTCTACAGCACGCTGATGTTCCACAGCATCATCTTCTACAGCACGCTGTGGTTCAGCAGCATGCTGATACGCACCTCGTGAACGCCGCCACGCCCCGCCCACCACCGCGGCGAAAACCGCCACCGCGGGGAAACCCGTCGACTCCACTGGCCTGGCGGAGCCAGCCGCACTCCTCCAGCTCCACCACCTGGTGCTGGTTCCACGCCAAGTTCGGCCACGAAGCTCGGCGGTGTCATCCGCCGTGCTCCTTCAACGGGTCGAGAAACGCCCGGGCCGGCGCTCAATTGTGGCGATGAGCGCCGGCCGTTCGAGCAGCCTGCTGTTCATAACGGACACCTTCTCCGGGCGCCGTTACCTGTGCGACACGGGAGCACAGGTGAGTGTCATTCCCGCCGGCACGTCAGACAAGCACGCCGCGGGTGGGGGCCCCGCGCTGCTTGCCGCGAACGGGACGCCCATCCGTACGTACGGAAAACGCTGCCTCTCTCTGCGGTTTGGAGGGCAGGTTTTCCGATGGACGTTCGTCACCGCCGACGTGCCCATGGCACTGCTTGGCGCGGACTTCCTGTGCGCTAATGGGCTCCTGGTCGACGTCAAGCGCAGACGGCTTGTCCAGGCCGAGACGTTCAGCTCGCTCGCATGTGCGTTGCCCAGCTCAACGAGCGGCTTGCCAAGCGGCTTGCCGAACGATTCGGTTCCGGCCACGTTGGTCTGTACGCTTCCGGCAGCGGACGCATTCACCCGCCTCCTCGCCGGCTTCCCGGCCCTCACGCGGCCCACCTTCTCGGCGGGGGCCGTCAAGCACGGGGTGGCCCATCACATCCCCACCGTCGGGCCACCGGTCTACGCCCGGGCACGCCGCCTCGAGCCGACGAAGCTGGCGGTGGCAAAAGCGGAGTTCGCTACCCTGGAGCGACTCGGCATCGTTCGGCGCTCAGAGAGCGCTTGGGCGTCGCCGCTGCACATCGTGCCGAAGCCCGGCCGGGGATGGCGACCGTGCGGGGACTATCGCCGTCTCAATGACGCCACGACTCCCGACCGCTACCCCGTCCCCCACATTCAGGACTTTTCCGCCCGTTTGGCGGGCAGGTCCTTCTTCTCGAAGGTGGATCTCATACGCGGCTACCATCAGGTCCCCGTCAGGCCGGAGGACGTCCCGAAGACGGCGGTCATCACGCCATTCGGACTCTTCGAGTTCCTGCGCATGCCCTTCGGTCTGAAGAATGCGGCTCAGGCGTTCCAGCGACTGATGGACAGCGTCCTGCGCGACTTGGATTTTGTCTACGTCTACCTGGACGATATCCTCGTCGCCAGCGCGTCCCGCGAAGAGCACCTACGCCACCTCCGCACGCTCTTCGAACGCCTGGGCCAGCATGGCCTGATTGTGAACCCCGCAAAGTGCCGGTTCGGCGCCGCCACAATCGATTTTCTGGGGCACCGTGTCACCAGGCACGGTGCCGTCCCCCTGCCGGCCAAGGTGGAGGCGGTGAAGGGGTTTCCGCGCCCCCGCACGATCAGAGGGCTGCAGGAGTTCCTGGGCATGGTGAACTTTTACCATCGGTTCCTGCCCCGTATCGCCCAGCTCCTGCGCCCCCTGCACGAAGCTCTCCGAGGTAAGCCGGGCAAAGGCGACGTTACCTGGACCGAGCAGATGGACACGGCGTTCACGGGCGCGAAGCTCGCCTTGGCTAACGCCACCATGCTCGCGCACCCGGCGCCCGATGCACCGATCGCCCTCACCACCGATGCCTCGGACTACGCGGTGGGCGCGGTGCACGAGCAATGGGTGCGTGGAGCTTGGCAACCGCTGGCGTTCTTTAGCCGGCAGCTTCGCCCGCCCGAACGCCGTTACAGTACCTTCGACCGCGAGTTGCTCGGACTTCACTTGGCGGTCAGGCACTTCCGCCATCTGCTCGAGGGCCGGGCGTTCACTGCCTTCGTCGACCACAAGCCGCTGATCTTCGCGATGGGCAAGGTCACCGAGCCGTGGTCGGCCCGGCAGCAGCGTCACCTCTCGGCCGTGTCCGAGTACACGACGGACATCCAGCACGTCGCGGGGAAGGACAACCCGGTGGCGGATTGCCTTTCCCGGGCCGTCGCCCACGCAGTCCACCTCGGCATCGACTATGCCCGGATGGCAGCGGACCAGGCCGCTGACCCCGACGTCCAGGCCTTGCGGACCGCCGTCACGGGCCTCCGCGTCACCGAGGTGCCGTTCGACGGCGCGGGCGCGGCTCTCTTGTGCGACGTCTCCCTCGGGCGTCCTCGCCCCATTGTGCCCGCGGGCTGGCAGCGCCAGGTGTTTGACGCCATCCACGGCCTGTCCCACCCGGGCGCGAGGGCCTCCCAAAGGCTGATCGCCGACAAGTTCGTCTGGCATGGCCTCCGGAAGGCCGTCCGCGGCTGGGCCAGGACGTGCCTCGCGTGCCAGCGCGCCAAGGTGCACCGGCACACCCAGGCCCCGTTGGCCCCGTTCACGGTGCCGGAACGCCGGTTTGACCACGTCCACGTGGACCTGGTGGGACCTCTGCCCCCCTCGCGGGGTTTCACCTACGTCCTCACCATGGTGGACCGCACCACCCGGTGGCCGGAGGCCGTGCCCTTGGCGTCGACAACGGCGGCCGATGTCGCGCAGGCTTTCATCGCCACCTGGGTCGCCCGGTTCGGCGCCCCCTCAGACATCTCATCCGACCGCGGCCCCCAGTTCACCTCAGAGCTCTGGGGGGCGGTTGCGCAGGGGCTCGGGGTCCGGCTGCACCGAACCACGGCCTACCACCCCCAGGCTAACGGCCTGTGTGAGCGATTTCACCGCTCATTGAAGGCCGCGCTCCGGGCCACCCTCCGCGACGGCGGCTGGGTCGACAGGCTCCCCTGGGTCCTGCTGGGCCTCCGGACGGCGCCCAAGGAGGACCTGCGCGCATCCGCGGCGGAGTTGGTCTTCGGGCAACCGCTGCGGGTGCCGGGCGAGTTCCTCCCCGACTCCACGGCACCATGGTCCGCGGCACAGCAGCGCTCCGCTCTGCAAGAGACCGCCCAGAGGTTCGCCCCGGTGCCAACGGCATGCCACGGGCACCCACCGCCGCACGTCGCCCCGGAGCTTCGCACGGCGGAGTACGTCTACGTCCGCCACGATGCCCATCGGACACCACTGCGGCCCCCGTACGACGGGCCTTTCCGCGTGCTGGAGACCGGGGCGAAGCACTTCACCCTGGACATCGGCGGTACTCCTGACCGCGTTTCGGTAGACCGCCTCAAGCCGGCCCACCTCGATGTGGACCATCCACCGCCAGTGGCCCGACCCCCACGTCGGGGCCGCCCTCCTGCGGGCGGACCCCCGGCACCGCCCAGCCCCGCCGCCACGGCGCCCCCCGGTCCTGCACCCATCCCAGGGGCAGCCAGGGGCATCCCACCTGGTATCCCTGCACCCCGGACGCCGCCGATCGCCAGGGGGCGCTTCGGCCGGGTCATTCGTCTGCCCCGCAAACTGGCCCTCCAGGTGCGCGGGAATTCTGGGGGGCGCGTGTGGCGGACACAAAAGCCCACTGGCGTGGTGACATCATTCCACGCACCGAGTGGGCAGTGGCCACGCCCGAGGGGTAGGCGTGGCCTCATGATATACCCCGGGCGACCAGCCCGGAGGAGTTTAGTGTTACAGTGTAGTCTTACAATAAAGACGTTTATATGTTACCGCTTGTCCGCTTCCTCCTTGCTCACAAGCAGCGCGCGTAACGCCGCGCTTTACTGTCAACAATATAGTCTTTATGCCACTAAATTGCAAAATCTCTCGATTGATTCATTAAAGGCTGAAATTTCAGCCCTGGAGGAAAACATTAATACGACTGGGAAAGACACTACAGGTGACCGGCTGTTATGGACTAAAAAGGCAATCTTGACTGAATTGGTATGGCAGCGGACAATGGGCACCCTGGTACGCATGAGAATGAGTTATTTAACGTTGGATATGCCAAATAAGGACTTTTTTAGTTTGGAGAACTCTGTCAAAAAATCACAACAGATTCACAGGCTACGTGCTGCTAATGGGTCAATAGTGACCTCCCAACAGGAGATTAAGTCTGTTTTGAAGGGTTTTTATACAAACTTGTATTCCCCCCATAGCATAAGTAATGAGACCTTGCAGGAGCTGACGACTGGGCTTCCGAGACTTGAGGAGGACCAGCAACGCACACTGAACATATCAGTTTCGGCTGCTGAACTTGAAGCTGCTATGCGGAGCTTGAAGGATGGTAAAGCCTCTGGGATTGATGGTTTGCCCAGAGAGTTCTATAAAACTTTTTGGAACCTTGTGCTACCTGACCTGCTGGAGATATTTGATGAAAGCCTTCATGTTGGAGAGCTTCCCCTATCCTGCAGAAGAGCAGTCATGTGCCTGTTGCCAAAGGCTGGGGACACTCAACTAGTGGAGAACTGGCTGCCTGTCTCATTGCTGTGCGCGGATTACAAGATTTTGTCGAAGGTTTTAGCAAACCGTTTGGGAACTGTGATCAGCTCTATTGTGCACCCTGACCAGACCAACTGTGTACCAGGAAGGTCAATTTATGATAATATATTTTTGAGCGCCGAAATCGCTCAAAAATGATTGATAAGGGATATTATTTCTTGTAATAAGTACTTGCGTGCCAGATTTGGGTTGTTGTTTCTTGACCAAACAAAGGCTTTTGATCGAGTTGATCACACATATTTGTTTTCTGTTCTGGAGCGGATGGGTTTTGGCAAAACTTTCATTTCCTATGTCAAGCTGTTATACACTAACACCTTCTGCATGATTAAAGTAAACAACAGTTTATGTTCCCCCTTTCCTTTCCGACAGGGTCTCCATCAAGGTTGTCCCCTTTCTGGACTTCTGTATATAATTGCCCTTGAACCACTCTTAGCATCCATCAGGCAGCGAATAACTCAGGATGTGGGAGCCGTTTTTGGTTCAAGATTTGTGGTCACAGCTTATGCTGATGATCTATGCATTCTGATTAAAGGCCCAAGTAGTGTTGCTGCAGTGCAGCGTTGCCTTAAAGATTACTCTGCGGCCTCTTCCGCCGAAGTAAATTGGAGCAAGAGTGTAGCCTTATGGTGCGGTTCAGATAACCTTTCTTTAACACTGCCACCGTCACTCCCACAGAATATAGAGTGGAAAACAGATGGGGTCAAATATCGTGGTGTCTATCTCGGCAACCAGGAAGTAGAAATGAAGAACTGGGAAGGAATGATGAAGGACTGCTGCAATCTCTTTCTTATAAAGGCCGCACTCTTGTCATAAATAACTTGATAGCAGCAAGATTATGGCATAAACTAATTGCCTTGCAGCCACCCAAGGAGTTGATGCCAGACATCCAGCGGGTCTTGATAAATTTCTTTTGGAATGGATACCACTGGCTTCGGTCTCAAATCCAGTACCATCCTCGGAAGGAGGGTGGACATGGATTTGTGGATGTGTCCACCCGGCTTATGGCTTTTCGCCTACAGTCTGTGCAACGTCTGTTGTATGCTGAAGAGCTGCCCTGGCGCCCATTTGCGTTTTTTTTGCTGCAACAAGCGGGAGGCCTGTGTTACGATAGGCACCTGTTCCTGGTGAACCTTGACCGTGTCAGCTTAGTTTCAATCCCAATTTTTTATCAGGGTTTGCTGAAAGTTTGGAAAGATTTTGGGGTTCATTGTTGCCTTGAGGCTTATAATTGCAGGATGTTTGTCCAAGAACCTATTTTCTATGACGGGTTTTTTTTCCATGCATTCCTCATCGTCCGACTTTGATTAGGAAATTTACTCAAGGAGGAGTTGGCAAAGTTTGTGACCTAAGGGATACGTCTGGGACAAAATGGATGTCTACTGGCAGGATGGCGACCATTCTTGGTTTAAGATCTGTGCGTGTTGTCAGCCAAATTATACGCATCGTCGAGAGGATGTTTAAGGAGTTAAATATTGGCTGGGAAGGTATAAACAATGTCGAGGATTTTCAGCTGTCCTTCCCTGAAATTAAGGTGCTCCCAGCTCTCCAGTCAAATGGTGAACTTGTATCTCCTTTTCATTTGGTAACAAAGGCGGGTATTCACAAGCTCCTTCGAGAAAACCAAGCATCACCCTTCTCCGGAGTGACACGAGTGGCCTTGTGGTCAGAAAGGTTAGGGCCAGGGTCTCCTGCCACGCCACTGTGGCCTAATATGTACAAACTACCTATTTATGGGTTCCTAGCAGATATCCAGTGGAGATTAGCACATTGGGCTCTCCCTACAAACACCTTTGTTCATCACCTTGATAGCTCAGTACCGTTAGCGTGCCCCTTCTGTGAACAGAAGGAGGATCTCTTTCGTGCCTACGTGAAATGTGAAAGACTAATACCTCTTTTCTCGATTCTCACACACCTTTTTGATCAGTTGTCTTTTCCTTTCACTTCACATTCTTTTATTTTTGGTGTACCTTTCAGACCCTCCTGCAAGGACTCTGGTGTTCTCCTAAACTTCTTAGTTGCTTTCGCAAAATATGCAATATATAAATCAAGGAAAATTAAATTTAATAATGTGCATGGGTTTGATGTTGTTTCTATGTTTAAAGGGCTGGTGTCTGCAAGAATAAGGTTAGAGTTTGATTATTATGTGGCGAATGAAAATGTCAAACTCTTTGTGTGCAAATGGTGTTTTAATGAAGCCTTATGTGTTGTGAATGAGTTGAATTTGGTCTTTCTTTTTTAATAATTACATTAAGAACTGTGTTGTTTTTCTTCTATTTTTCTCCTGTAAAATTTGATTTGACCTGGTTTGTTTTTGTGAAATAAATGGTGTTGCAAATTCAATTCTCTGTCTCTTTCTTTCTCTCTCTCTCTCTCTCTCTCTCTCTCTCTCTCTCTCTCTCTCTCTCTTCTCTTTCTCTTTCTCTTTCTCTCTCTATCTGTGTGTCGATCTCTCTCTCTCTCTCTCTCTCTCTCTCTCTCTCTCTCTCTCTCTCTCTCTCTCTCTGTCTCTTGATCTCTATCTCTATCTCTATCTCTATCTCTATCTCTATCTCTATCTCTCACTCTCTGTCTAACTCTGTCATGGCCCTAACTTTGTGAAGACAAGGGTACATCATCCTAGATGTGGCGACTAAAACATGTCATCCTCCACGAATTATAAAATGCAAATGATTCATTAAATCTATTATTGAAATTAGCAGATATGCTCCATACGGCATTATCCTATAACATCCTCCACAAAAAATGAGCTCCCGCAGATACCCACAATGCTCGCAATTCTACATATATACAGATTGTGTCCTCAATCTCGATCATTGTTCTTGTCCTGTTGCTTTGACTTGTTTTTGACTTGCTCTGCTCATCGTTCAATAATGGCTCCCAAACGCAAGACCATTGTCGGAGATGCGTTGTCTACCAAGAGGCAGATGAAAGTGATGAGCCTGAGCCAGAAGGTGGAGCTGCTTGACCGGCTTTTGAGAGGAGACTCTGTTGGTGGGCATTATGGTGTCAACGAATCCACCGTTCGCTACATACGGAAGAAAGAGAAGGCTATTCGTGAGAAAGCTTCAGCGAGCACTGTATCAAATACGAAGGTGGTCACCCATGTCTGGATTGTCCACTTGGAAAGGATGGAGAAGACTCTCAGTATGTGGATCGAGGATAACATGCAGACGAGGGACTTCATGCTGAAAACCATGATGCTGAACCGTTCCCTAAACCCACTCATCGAGGATGAGTTGCACGCCATTCCAAAGGTTTCTGAGGAGGAGGAGGCGGATGCGGGCAGTAATGAGGAAGAGGTGCCAAGGTCCAAACTCACCGTCCAGTTTCTGGGCGAGTTGCTGCAGGACATGCGGGTGATTGTCGACAAGCTGGAAGATGCTGACCCAGTCATGGAGAGTTACCTCAAGTTCAAGAGGGCATTGGATGATGTGCTGCTCCCATACAAAGAGCTGCATCGAAATGTTGGGCAATGTGTCAGGCAGCTCCCCATTACACATTTCTTCAGCCCTGCTCTCTCCACCTCAAGCTCACCAGCACCCTTTCCAGCGTTCCTCTCAGCGTCCTCTCCAGCATTCTCACCAGCGTCCTCACCTTCTCCTACCTCTCCTGGCTCTCCCTTAGTGCACGATTTTGCTGCACCATCATTTGGGTCGCCTTTCAAAGTTCGAGGAATTCATGGGATTTTAATTCTTCATCATCATCATCATCATTGAAAGTTGCTTGTGTTTGTGAAATAAAATTTTTAAACGGTACATGATGGTGTTGTGTTTTTTTTACTTTTTCTTTATGGTATGGTTAAGCACTATTAATAAGTTAAGCACTATTAAGTAGTTAAGCACTAAAACTATTAAGTAGTTAAGCACTTAACTTAATAGTTAAGCACTATTAAGCACTAAAATAGTTAAGCACTATTAATTAAGCACTATTAATAAACTGTAAGCCCATTCCTTCAATAAATTGGAAGTGGTATCTGGTGTTGTCGTTTTTTTTAAATATGTAAGCATTTTTTGTGAAACTGTAATCATGTGCATTGCGGTCGAAAATATTTTATACTTTAAAAATTTTGCTCTACGAATCAGGAACCGCCGGGAACGTATAACGTATCCCCCTTTTCCCCATCGAAACAATGCCATGGCATACATTCATGGGATTTTCATCGACATTCGTGGATTATCATCGACATTCTCGGGATTTGTGTCAACATTTGCAGATTTTGCCTCTTGCCATTTGCAGATTTTGATTTGTCCTTCTCTATTTGCGGATCTTCACGATTCGGGAACCTATCTCCCTTTTTCCATTGAAACATTGCCCCGCTATTGGCGGGTTTTGCTATTCACGGATTTTCCAGAAACGTATTCCCCACGAATAGCGGGGTCCGGCTGTACTTTAACCAAAAGCCAGGAGTATGTTAATTGAAAGCCAGAAGGAGTATTTCAACCAAAGCCATTAGGGGTAGAGTAACCAATATGCAGGAGGAGTATGTTGACCAAAAGCCAGAAGGAGTATGTTCAATGACAACTGGTAATAGTATGTGAACTAAAAGCCAGTATGACTATGCTAAGTAAAAGCCAGTAGGTGTATGTTAACCAAAAGCCAGTAGGGGTATGTTGACCAAAATGTAGTAGGAGCATGTTAACCGAAAGCCATTATGAGTGTGATGACCAAAGGCCAGAAGTATGTTAACCGAAAGCCCGAAGTAGTATGGTAACCGAAAGCCATTATGAGTATATGTTGACCTAAAGCCATTAAGGGTATTTTAAGCGAAAGCCAGTTGGTGCATGTTGACCAAAAGCCACAAGGAGTAAGTTAATTGCAAACCAGCACTCGTACCAGAATATAAACTAAAAGGCAGAAATAGTATGTTTGCAAAAGCCAAGAAGAGTATGTTCACTGAAAGCCATGAAGAGTATTTTAAGCGAAAGCCATTATTATTATGTTGACCAAAAGCCAGATAGGGGGTATGTTCACTGCCATGTCATCATTGTCATGTGAGCTGCTGAAGATGTCGTTTGGAGCATCCCCCTGTCATCAGAGTGAAAACTGTGATCTTGCATTTTTTTTTAAACTCACTTCCCAAGGCCGTTCAGGATGATTTCAGTTGATAAGTTGTTTAACTGCTGATGTAGACGGATATGGGTTTTCACGAAACATTGGATTGTCTTCAACATGTAGCTGCTGGTTTGCATCACTGCTAATGTTATAACTGCGCCACTGATGCAGACACAAACACTGGCTTTGGGCATGAATTTGTAATTTGTTTTGGGAGCCAGCGATAACTCACCTCTTCATGAAAGACATCGTGGGGTCTTTAAGTCGAACAACTACAGCCATTGTTGGCAGACGAGTCCTCCAGCTCAAAGTCCTTCCTATGGAGAGTGAATATAATGATGCATGTCCCTGTGTCTGATGGACAGTTTTATAGCTGAGTCGGGATTCAAACCAAAACGAAGAATCTCGGCATACACAAAACCAAATCCAGAAGGACAAGATTTTGAGAGTGTTTCTGTAACATTGCCAGCAGGTGTTATTGAAATGCCCACCCTCCACACGTGAGTACCCTTCTCGGCCCACTCTTGGTGGGCAATGTGTTCCAGCACATTCTTGGAAATGCAATTTACAACTTTTGTCATTTTCTCAAAGAAATTTTATTGATCACAATACTTCATACTCCATATCATAACTTTGAGAAGGTTCCACCATCATCCACGTATAAATAGCCGAACTGTGGTTTTTTGATTGGATGTTTGGACGGATTCTGTATGTATGGATGTATTTGTAACTCGTTGTGCGGACGATCAAGGACTGCCTTACACCCATTGACTGCACAACTGGCCTCGGCCACCACATATAATAAAGGGAGCGGGAGACAAGATGGGGAGAGAGAGGGAAGCACACAAGTACAACAGCGGAGAACAGGGACATCGGGAGATCTGTGGGAGGGAGAGGGCTTTGGGGGGAGGAGGCGTGGGAGGTTAGGGGGGCGAGTGGAGAGTGACACCGAGAGAGGGAGAGAAGGAACAGGAAGAGATGGAAGAGGAAATAAATTTATATTCACTTTCATCTTATTTAATGCAAATGATGTGCGTCGGAACAAAACGTCACATGATTACACAGTGTCTTGAGAAATTATTCACACCGCTTAACCTTTTCACATTTTGTTGCGTTCGAGCCTGAATTTAAAATGGATTGAATTGACATTTTCGTCACCGATCTACACAAAATATCACATAATCACAAAGTGAAAACATGTTTTTAGAGATTTTTACAAATTTTTTGAAAATGAAATACAGAAATATCGAATTTTACATAAATATTCAGCCCCATGAGTCAATACTTCATACAAGCACCTTTGGCATAAATTACAACTTCGAATTTTCTTGGGTATGTCTGTATCAGCTTTGCACATCTAGATTTGGGGAGTTTCCCCCATTCTTCCTTGTAGATTTGCTCAAGCTCTGTCAAGTTGGATGGGGAGCGTCGGTGAACAGCAATCTTCAAGTCTTTCCACAGATTCCCAATGGGATTCAAGTCTGGGCTTTGGCTGGGCCACTCAAGGACTTTTAGGTTCTTGTTCTGAAGCCATTCCAGTGTTGCTTTGGCTGTATGCTTTGGGTCATTGTTCTGTTGGAATGTAAATCTTCGCCACGGTCTAAGGTCTTTTATACTCTGAAGCAGGTTCTCCTCAAGGATTTGCCTGTATTTGGCTCCATTCATTGTTCCCTCCATCTTTACAGGTGTCCCAGTCCCTGCTGCTGAAAAGCATCCCCATAGCATGATGCTGCCACCAACATGCTTCAGGGTAGGGATGGTGTTAGATGGGTGATGAGCTGTGCTCAGTTTCCACCCGATGTAGCACTTTGCATTCAGGTCAAAGAGTTCAATTTTCGTCTCACCAGGGCACAAAATAGTTTACCTCAATACCTCATGCTCTGAGTCTTTCACGTGCCTTTATGCAAACTCCAAGTGTGCTCTCAATTGCCTTTTTCTCAGGAGTGGCTTCCGTCTAGCCACTCTCCCTGAAAGCCTAGATTTGTGAAGTTCTGCAAAGACCAGTGTCCTTCCGGTAGGTTATCCCATCTTGGCCAAGGGACTCTGTAGTTCTGTCAGAATGGTCTTTGGGTTCTTCGTCACCTCCCTGACCAAGGTCCTTTTTGCCCGGTTGCTCAGTTTGGTCGGACGGCCAGCTCTAAGAAGAGTCTGGGTAGTTCCATATTCTTTCCATTTCCTAATGATGGAGCTTACTGTGCTCTTGGGAACTTTCAACACTCTATAAATTGTTTTATACCTTTCCCCAGATCTATACCTCCTCACAATTATATCTCGGAGTTCTACGGACAATTCCTTAGAATTCATGGTAGAGTTTCTGCTCTGATATTCACTGTCAACTGGGCGACCTTACATAGAAAGGTGTGTTTCTTTCTAAATCATGTCCAATCAATTGAATTGGTCAGAGGTGGACTTCAATCAAGTTGTAGAGACATCTCAAGGATGATCAACGGAAATTGGATGCACCTGAGCTCAATTTTAGAGTGTCATAGCAAAGAGGTTGATAACTTATAGGCCATGAGTCCTGGCCATGCATGTATCGTTCAATCTTGTGACCCAGTCAAAGGGACTACTTTAATCTTTGATCATACAATATAGATTGACGTGGTCATGCTCAAAAGTTGCACAATGAATAGAATTTTGACTGTTGGTGGCGAATTATTTCAACTCATCTCAGCCATTCAGGTTATGAATACAGGGGAGGGGGTGTGGTCGGCTGGAGAGCTTGTGTTTGAAATAATGCGTGTGAGTGTGCAGAAAGTGTGCACACTTGCAAACACTTGCAGTTTTCTCCGAAACTGTTGATGCAATTGCAACCAAACTTGGCTAAAATAATATTTGGCATGTTGCGCCGGAAGAGAGTACTCAGTTTTCACTCCATTTGTTGTACATCGCTCCTTTCCTATGCCATCTCCAGGCGCTGCATGACGTCATTGCCAGGCACCAAAAGGAGCCCAGCAATGACGAACGCTGAAAGAGAGTACTCAGTTTTCTTGTTACTTGTAAAATCGAAGATTTTTCAAGTGCAGTATATTGGTCGGTTGCGTTTGTTATTGGCTGTTTGTTTGTCACTGGCCTACAGCTCACAAATCTAAACCGATCGTCTCGAAACTTCACGAAGCTGTAGAGGTCGTCCCAGTTGAGAAGCCTATTGATTTTGAGGTCAAAGGTCAACTGGAGGTCAATTTCTAAAATCGCCATTTTAAATCCGTTTGACTTGAAAATTGAATAGCATTTGTATATTGCGTCACTGAATTGGGAAACCAACTATTTTTGACGTCAAAAGGTCAAAGGCCAACTCAAGGTCAAACTTCCAAAGCCATAAATTTTCATCTGATTGACTTGAAAATTGAACAGCATTTGCACGTTGAGTCACTATATTGGGAAACGAACTATTTTTGAGGTCAAAAGATCAGAGGTAAACTCAAGGTCAAACTTACAAAATCATGAATTTTCATTTGATTGACTGGAAAATTGAACAGCATTTGCACATTGAGTCACTATATTGGGAAACAAACTATTTTTGAGGTCAAACGGTCAACTCGAGGTCAAACTTCCAAAATCATAAATTTTCATCTGAAAAACCATCAATTTTCATCCGATGATGGACTTGCAAAATTGAACAGAATTTGCACATTGAGCTACTGTATTGGGAAACTAACTATTTTTGAGGTCAAAAGGTCAAACGTCAACTCAAGGTCAAACTTCCAAAACCATGAATTTTCATCTGATTGACTTGAAAAGTGAACAGCATTTGTATAGTGCCTCACTGAATTGGGAAACCAACTCTTTTTGAGGTCAAAAGGTCAACTCAAGGTCAAACTTCCAAAATCATAAATTTTCATCTGATTGACTTGAAAAATGAACAGCATTTGTATAGTGCCTCACTGAATTTGGAAACCAACTATTTTTGACGTCAAAAGGTCAAAGGCCAACTCAAGGTCAAACTTCCAAAGCCATAAATTTTCATCTGATTGACTTGAAAATTGAACAGCATTTGCACGTTGAGTCACTATATTGGGAAACGAACTATTTTTGAGGTCAAAAGATCAGAGGTAAACTCAAGGTCAAACTACCAAAACCATGAATTTTCATCTGATTGCCTTGGATATTGAACTGCATTTGTATAGTGCCTCACTGAATTGGGAAACCAACTATTTTTGAGGTCAAACGGTCAACTCGAGGTCAAACTTCCAAAATCATGAATTTTCATCTGAAAAACCATCAATTTTCATCCGATGATGGACTTGCAAAATTGAACAGAATTTGCACATTGAGCTACTGTATTGGGAAACTAACTATTTTTGAGGTCAAAAGGTCAAACGTCAACTCAAGGTCAAACTTCCAAAACCATGAATTTTCATCTGATTGACTTGAAAAGTGAACAGCATTTGTATAGTGCCTCACTGAATTGGGAAACCAACTCTTTTTGAGGTCAAAAGGTCAACTCAAGGTCAAACTTCCAAAATCATAAATTTTCATCTGATTGACTTGAAAAATGAACAGCATTTGTATAGTGCCTCACTGAATTTGGAAACCAACTATTTTTGAGGTCAAAGGTCAATTCAAGGTCAAACTTCCAAAATCATGAATTTTCATCTGATTGACTTTTTTTGTACACTGAATCGAGGCTCGTGAAAGAGCTGACATTTACTTCACAAACAAATCAACCAGACAAACAAATTATGTAAAAAGAGGGAGCGGAAGACAAGAGAAGGGGAAGCACACAAACACTTGAGAGCACACATTTAAGAGCAGGGAGATGTGTGGGAGGACATGAAAATTTAACAGCATTTGTACAGTGCCTCACTGAATTGGGAAACCAACTATTTTTGAGGTCAAAAGGTCAAAGGTCAACTCAAGGTCAACCTTCCAAAATCATGAATTTTCATCTGATTGACTTGAAAATTTAACAGCATTTGTACAGTGCCTCACTGCATTGGGAAACCAACTATTTTTGAGGTCAAAAGGTCAAAGGTCAACTCAAGGTCAAACTTCTAAAATCATCATTTTTCATCTAAAAAATCGTCACTTTTCATCCTATTGACCCGAGCTTTGATCAAGATCGTCAATTTTAATCTTCATGAAATGGACAATTTTCTGCCTCAATGGAAACCTTTTGGGGGGGAATTTTTCAAGTATCGTGCTATGCATGACGTCTTCTTGGTACTTGCAAAATCAAAGATTTTTCAAGTATATTGGTCGGTTGTGTTTGTGGTTCTGTCTGTCTGTCTGTCTGTCTGTTTGTTTGTTACTTGACAAAAAAAAAATAATTGTAAGTATGTTGATCACTCCGGTTTGTGTGTGTTTGTGTGTGTGTTTGTTTGTCTGTCCGCTCACTTATACTTGCCTACAGGTCACAATTTGAAACCGATCTTCAGGGAAAATCACCAAATGGTAGAGTTTGTGGTCCGACAAAATCCTATATATTTTTGAGGTCAAAAGGTTAACATAGGCCAACGGTCAACCACTTTTTTTCCAAATTTCTAAAATCCTGAATTTTAATCCGATTTACTTGAAATTTGAATAGGATTGACATATCGGCTAACTGAATTCAACCGCCAACTATTTTGAGATCAGCATAGGCCAAAAGGTCAACATAGGCCAAAGGTCAACCACTTTTTTCAAATTTCTAAAATCCTCAATTTTCATCCGATTGACTTGAAATTTGAAAAGGATTCACATATCGGCTAACTGAATTCAACCACCATCTATTTTTGAGATCAGCATAGGCCAAAAGGTCACATAGGCCAAAGGTCAACCACTTTTTTCAAATTTCTAAAATCCTCAATTTTCATCCGATTGACTTGAAATTTGAAAAGGATTCACATATCGGCTAACTGAATTCAACCTCCAACTATTTTTGAGATCAGCATAGGCCAAAGGGTCAACATAGGCCAAAGGTCAACAACTTTTTTTCGAATTTCTAAAATCCTCAATTTTCATCCGATTAACTTAAACTTTGAAGACGATTTGCATATCAGGTCACTGAATTCTACCACAAATTATTTTTGAGGTCAAAAGTATGCTCTACTGAGTGCCATCCTACTTTGTTCTGCTTTGCCAAGTGTCGCTCTGTGAGTGATTTTTCATTATTCTGTCTGTCTGTTTGTTTGTTTGTCACTGGCCTACAGGTCACAATTCTAAACCGATCGTCACAAAACTTCACCAAGTTGTAGAGGTCGTCCAATTGATAAACCTATTGATTTTTAGGTCAAAGGTCATCTGTAGGTCAAATTTCTAAAATCGCCATTTTAAATCCGATTGACTTGAAAATTGAACAGCATTTGCATAGTGCCTCACTGAATTGGGAAACCAACTATTTTTGAGGTCAAACGGTCAAAGGTCAACTCAAGGTCAAACTTCCAAAATCATCAATTTTCATCTCAAAAATCATCAATTTTCATCCGATTGACTTGCATATATAACAGCATTTGCATAGTGCTTCACTGAATTGGGAAACCAACTATTTTTGAGGTCAAAAGTCAACTCAATGTCATCTTCCAAAATCATCAATTTTCATCCAATTGACTTGAAATTTTAACAGCATTTGCATAGTACCTCACTAAATTGGGAAACCAACTATTTTTGAGGTCAAAAGGTCAAAGGTCAACTCTAGGTCAAACTTCTCAAAACATCAATTTTTATCTAAAAATCATCACTTTTATCCTATTAACCCGAGCTTTGAGCAAGGATGTCAATTTTGATCTTGATCAAATGGACAATTTGCTGGATAAATTGTAACGTTTTATTCAGAGAGGAGGGTGGATTTTGCAAGTATCGTGCTCTGCATGACATCTTCTAGTTTGTTACTTGCCGGAATAGATTCCGGCAAGTATGTTGGTTTGTCTGGCTGTCTGTCTGTTTGTGCGCAGTACTACGTCTACATCATTGCACATAGCATCGCCATACTTTACACACATTTGCCTTGCCCTGGAATAGACTGTGCCAAATGTTTTAATCTCTAGGCCCAAGGTCAAGCTCAAGATCACCCAAAACGTAAAAATCGTTAGATTTTAATCTTACAGCCGCCATGTTGGTGCTCGCCGTCACTGAGATGCGAAGCGAAACACGCCTCAGAGCTGTCACATTCACAATCGCTATGTCGTATGTACTCCTGATACGTGTTTCCTTCATTGTAAAAACTACCAAGTCAACAGTTAAAAGGATTTTGAGCCGATAGGTGTTACGGCCTTGGCACGATCGATGGAGGCAGCGATCTGTTAGCTTATACACCGCCCAAATAGCTATGTGGAATTATCTCATGTAGAGATTAAACCCATGACGTTTGAACTTTGGCAGAGGTCATTATTTACTTTTAATGATGTTTATATATGAATCAAAAAGAAGATAATTTGTTTTGGGGTCGTCCTTTCCGCATATCTCGTGGGATTGTGCATTGGAGAGATGACTGTGATGGTGGGGCGTGGTTGGCAAATCAAAAAAAAAAAGTACATTTGGCAACTGACCGATTTTTCATTTGTTTGTTTGTTTGTCACCAGCCTACAGGTCATAATTCTAATCCGATCGTCATGAAACTTCACCAAGTTGTAGAGGTCATCACAATTGAGAAGCCTATTGATTTTGAGGTCAAAGGTCATCTGGAGGTCAAATTTCTAAAGTCGCCATTTTTAATCCGATTGACTTGAAAATTGAACAGCATTTGCACATTGAGTCACTAAATTGGAAAACCAAGTATTTATGAGGTCAAAAGGTCAAAGGTCAACTCAAGGTCAAACTTCCAAAACCGTCAATTTTCATCTGATTGACTTGGTGATTGAACAGCATTTGCACATTGAGTCACAAATTGGGAAACCAACTATTTTTAAGGTAAAAAGTGAACTCAAGGTCAAACTTCCAAAATCATCAATTTTCATCTGAAAATCATCAATTTTCATCTGATTGACTTGAAAATTTATCAGCACTTGCATAGTGCCTCACTGAATTGGGAAACAAACTATTTTGAGGTCAAAAGGTCAAACTACTAAAATCATCAATTTTCATCTGATTGACTTGAAAATTTATCAGCACTTGCATAGTGCCTCACTGAATTGGGAAACAAACTATTTTGAGGTCAAAAGGTCAAACTACTAAAATCATCAGTTTTCATCTAAAAATGGTCACTTTTCATTCTATTGACCTGAGCATTGATAAAGATTGTCAATTTTGATTTTGATGAAATGGACAATTTACTGGATCGATTTCAACCTTTTTTTCATGGGGGGAGGGGGGGGGGTAGATTATGCAAGTATCGTGCTCTGCATGACATCTTCTTGTTTGTTTGTTTGTCTGGGCGATATCTCAGCCATCCTTTGAGATAGGAAGCTGAAACTTCGACAAAATAGTGAGCAAGTGCTTTGGTAAAAACAGTATTTTTTCTTTTTTGATTAATCAATTAATTGATTAGTTACTTAATTATGATCGATTCATTAAGAACTTATTTATTTCCTTTCTCTTCTGGGCAATATCTCAGCACCTTTTTGAGCTAGGAAGCTGATATTTGGACATGACAAAGTTATTTAGCTGTAAAGGCTATTTTAGATTTATTGATTAATCAATTAATTATTTAATTATTCATTTAATGGCTTAATCAATTAATTATTTTAAAGTTACAGATTTGGATGAAACGTAGGTGGTTTAGGTATTCTAGTAGCTAATTGATTAATGATTTAATTATTTTACCATTATTATTTATTTATTTTCATTATTAATCACTTATTTATTTCGTTTCTCATCTGGGCAATATCTCAGGCACCTTTTGAGCTAGGACACTGATATTTGGACACAACAGTCACCAAGTGATTTGGCTGTGAAGGGTATTTTTGTTTAATTGATTAATTAATTAATTGATTAATTATTTAATTATTCGGTTAATGACTTAAGTAATTATTTTTCAAAAATTTCCAGATTCGGATGAAACAGTGGTGGTTCAGGTATGCTATTTGCCAAATAGTTAAGAAATTAATTATGTTACGATTATTACTTATTTATTTGAATTACGCAATTAATCAATTAATTTTATTGGACTCCGCTCCATCCAAATTCCGTCTCCATGTGCTGCACTGCGGCATCCCCGGGCGCCGAAGGCACCCTGGCAATATAGCATGCTGGAGGTTATGTTATTTATTTATTTGGCATGAGGGCGGTGTTCTTTGAATATATATGTACTTGTTGCCCCTATTTTCCCTCATGGACAATCAGTCTGATCGTGATTCTGATGAAACTAATATATAAAACTAATGAAACCATCCTTTGTTCTCTGATTTTGTGTTTCTCTATCCAGCACCCAGAAAGAGACTGTAGCAATTGGTTATTTTGTGTTAGAAACACCCATAGGTGGGTGGAATACATGCTTTAGGTTGATGTTTGCCATGTTTTAAGGTCCTACAAGCAATATTTTTAAGCTTCCTATGGATTTTGTACTGACTACATTCAATATTGAATTCTGACATGACTATGCTTCATATTCTGATGGCTGACGGTACAGAAAGATTGATAGAAAATTAAACCTCTGGGCAAATCTCACTAAACGTTCTAAAAAAACTTCTAAAAAATTCTAAAAGTTCTAAAAAAAAAAAAAAATTCCACTTTGACATTATGCACAGATCAGTGACAAAAATATCTCAAAAATAAAAAAAAACAACAATGTGCCCACGCAACTCAAAAATGAAAGAACAAAATGTGAAAAAGTCAAGAGGGTGTGAATACTTTCTGAAGGCCTTGCCTGAGGTTACAGCAGAATGAGTCACAACTTGCTATAACAGCAATTACTATAACTTTGTAAAGGAGAATGAACAAAACTTCAGATGACCCAAACAAAGTATTTGAAGACATTCCAGGTGTAAACGTCTTAGCATTCCCAAATCGCAGGGAGTCACTCGTGTCCACTCGCACCGGTGGAACATTGAGAGTGGGACAACCTGAACGGGTTCTTTCTCTTTTCTGAAGCACGTAGAAGCTCATGTTCGGGGCACAGCAGAGTCGATCATTTCAGCCTAGATACCTGGAGATTCATGCCCATGCCAGACTTCTCTCCTAATGTGTGTGCCCATCTCCCTGTATCTCACCTGACAGCTCACCTGAATGTCATATGTACATTATTATAGGTAGAAAATGATAATGATCCTGCCGGTCCAAACAATACAAATGAGTCGTTTTAGCTGCCAGAAAATTATTTTGACTCCTCACCGAAATTACATTTTTGTTTCCATGACATCACCTCTTCCTCCTCCAGCAATTGTTTTTCCTGATGTCATGTAATTGGCATGGATCTGTTTCTGTGATTGCTTTTTCCTTGTCTGCATTGTTCATCTTTGTTGCTATGAGCGTGTCAACCTTGACATCGTTATTTATCATGGCCGCAGAAATGGGTCAAAAGATAAACATCGGATAGATCTATTGTCAGGGGCTACAGAGGAAAGTGTTAACGAACCGCATGATAATTGCCACGTGATAAAAACATCGTACTTGACAGTCCGATCACGTGCTTCGGTGCTACCTACTTGAACCAGCCAGAATCATCCCCAAGATGGCACTTTGAGCGTCCAGAGCTTCTCTGGGCTTGGAGCAGTTCTGGCTTCAGAGTGAAGCCATTGACTCGGTAATGAAAAGCAGGTGAGAAATTAATCCCAGTACAGTTTTGAGATTTAAACTCGATTGCCCCCCTTCATGTGCCGAGGAGGTCCCTTTACTACATTGAACTCGTGCCCACTGAGAGGATTCTTAATTTAGTTGGACAACTGGCATTAGATCGAGTTTGCTAACAGCCTGGCCATTAAAGCAAAGCACCAGGCCAGATTCAAGGTTTCCCCGACCAGACTTTGGGGGATAATCTTGTTTAACCAACAACCGTAACAGACACCATTTGATTTGAATGCAATTCCTGTTTATTTTTTATTTTTTTTTGTACACAGAATCCAGGCTCGTCCAAGATCTAACACATTGAACATGAAAACATGCACAGACACATAAAACGTGCAATGAAGGGAGCGGGCGACAAGAGGGGGCGAGAGGGAAGCACACAAGCACAACAACAGAAGAGAACAGGGACGTAGGGAGATCTGTGGAAGGGGGAGGGCTGGGGGAGGAGGGAGGGGTACACGGTATAAAGCAAATGACCACTCCTCGGAACCCCAGGAAAGAATTGGGGATTGAAAGAGGAGGATTTGGGGTGAATTAACGGGGGTAGAAAATATCAACGTTTTGGATGGGGGGAGATAAGAGATGGTGGTGAACAGCTGTTTTAAAGACCTGGAGGGAGGAGTGGGATTGAAGAGAGTGAGGGAGTTTGTTCCAGAGGCGGGAGAAAAGAGGAGTGAAGGTGAGCAAAGAGTCTTGATTTTGGCAGTTTCAGCAGAAGAGGGTTGCTGGCAGATCTTGTGCGACCTGCAGGAATATTGAGGGGACAGAGCACAGATAGAGCTGGGGGAGCGAAGCCGGAGAGGAGTCGGTAGAAGACATAAAGACCACCAACCTGCTTGCGGTGATTAAGTGAAAGGCCCTCAGAATCAGCTTCATCACGGGAGATTCCAAAGATTCTGAAAGCTTTGGTTTCAACCACGTGAAGCCGAGCTCGGTGTGAGCCAGGAGCACCAGCCCAGAGGGGAGAGCAGTATTCCATTGAGCTGCGGATGAAAGCCTTGTATGTGGTGAGGAGCTCAGGTGTGCCAAGGAAGAACTTCGCACAATGGAGAATGCCCAGACGGCGACTGGCTTTGGAGGCCAGCTTGGAAATGTGGTTTTCCCAGGAAAGATCATGGCAGATAGTGAGACCCAAAAGCTTAAGCGACAGAACTTCTTGGAGAGGATTTTTCAGAAAGTGGATGGGAGGGTTATCCAGACTGTCTTTTTGGAGAGACAAAGTGAGAGTGTGGGATTTGTCAGGATTGAAAGACATGTTCCACTTGTTTGACCAGTTTTGAGATATTGTCCAGGTCTGCAGAGAGTGAGGAGGCTGCAGACTGCCGATCTGAGGGTTGAGATATCGAGCGGCAGAGAGTGGTCATTAGCAAAGAGAAAGAGACCATTTTCCAGAGAGTCAGAGAGATCATTGATGAAGACCAGAAAAAGCACAGAGCCCATAACACTGCCTTGAGGAAGGAAGTCCAGCCTGAACAGGAAGGGGAGATGAGAGAAATCCATTCAGGGCCACACGTTGACTACGATCAGAGAGGAAGTCTGCAAGCCATGCATGGAGGTTTCCATGGATACCATAGGAGGAGAGTTTGGTGAGGAGAGCTGGGTGCCAGACCGTATCAAAGGCACGTGATATGTCAAGTGAGACAGCTCAAATTTCCTGTTTGGCATTGAGGACCTCCATCCATTGTTGAGACAGCAGAAGCAGCATGTCCAGAGTAGAATGACCTGGTCTGAATCCAAATTGATTAATCGGAGATCAAGCCATTGGAGAAGAGGAAGGATTTGATATCCGAAGCAACGATGGATTCCATGACTTCGCTGATAATTGGGAGCAGGCTGATTGGTCTGTAGTTGCAAGGATCTGTTTTTGCACCTTTTTGTGTAAAACGGTAATGTTGGCTGATTTCCAAGCTGATGGCAGATGACCTTGATCAAAAGAGAGGGTGAAAAGAATAGAGAGAAGGTGTGAAAGAGCGACAGAGCAGGATTTTAGGACCCGTGGGCTGATGCCGTCTGGTCCAGTTTCAGAATTCGGAGTCGAGGTTTGACAGAGACTTCTCCAACCTGTCAGGAGAGAAGGACACAGAGTCCAGGAGCAGCTGGGTTCGACTGGGTAAGGTGGGAACAGAGAGATGGGTTTGGGACACAAGATTTTGAGGCAAACACATTACCTTTTCACGTGTGGTGTCATTTGGCTTTTTTACGTGCGGTGTCAACTGTGTAGCCGTTTGAGGCAAGAGAGGGGATGGAGGGGGAACAAACACCAGAAACAGATTTGACCAGACGCCACCAGGATTTGGAGGAGGGAGACAGGTTTGAGAGTTCAGTCTTATGAATAGAGAGATATTGTTTCCTGGCTCTCCTGAGCTTTGTGGAGCTTTGAACACACACTTGTTCCGAGCTTTGTGGAAGGAACTGAGATTGCCTTCAGTTGGATTAGCCTTCCAAGAGGCAAAGGCAAGTTCGCCAAGTTCTCCCTTCCTGTTACTCCGTTAAGTCGACTCTCTGGTTACCTCCATGGTGGTTACCTCCATACCTCCATGACATTCAGGAAGAGTGTGCTGTGAATTTACCATATCAGGGATTAAGGCCTCCGACATGAGCATCATCGGACGTTTGTAAGAATGCAAGCGGAGAAAATAAACTGTTATTTGTAAAACTGGCATGGAGATTGCGATCATCCACGAGCAGCTGCAGGGTACACATAAATCCCAGAGTGCGATGTTTCATTTCCTGCCCATTTTCACTCTCACCAAGCTTTCAGGCCTACGGTTGTATCACGGACACCGGTGGAATGGCGGCACTCCGCACTGCTTTTCTATCATCCTCCTCTTCTCCGTCATCCATTTTATATCTTCCTCTTACTCTTCCTTTTCAATCAAATCACACCAGCTACAGAATTGTGATAAATGATTGTGACAATATCATCGTGTCGGGAATATTTTTTCATCCGGTGAACGAAGTGCATGCGCGCAGGTAGTGCCCGCAGTATACCTGCAAGTCAGTACCTTGAGATACCATTAAGTGCAACTCTTATGGATGATGCTTTTCTTTGTCATGAAAACACGGCCTGTGCTTTTAATTATTTGGTCAAAAAGCACTAATCCACATTTTTTATATTGATGATGAGGAAGTCCACTCCTTTTGCACCGTGACGATGTATTTGGCCGCAGGAGCAGCTTATTTACAACACGAGTATATTTACCCTGCGCTTGCGAAGCGAAAAGCAGGATTAGGCGATCAGGTTGCGTCCGTACATGTGGTGTATGTACGTGCGTGTCTAAAAACCACCGTTTAGAGGCCATTTTCCCCCGCAAAGCGGGGGTTGGCCTTTTCGGGGACCGTGGTTGTTGTTGTTTTTTGGTCCCCTTTTTGAAGCAATGTTTTACGGCCGGATGCCCTTCCTGCCGCCAACCCTGTTTGTCGCCTTTTTACGATAAACAGGGAATTACCAGTGTACTGGTACTCAATGCGTGCGTGTCTGCATTTTTAAAATTTATATTCTCAGCAACCGATGGTCCGATTAACACGAAATTTTACCGTAGGTGCGCCTCTGCCAACAGAATGTTTCAGTCATAATTATGACGTCATAGGTCACGTGGTACAGATGCCATCTTGGAAAAACGTTACACCTCGATATCCCGAAAACCGCTCAATCAAAAAAAATTGAAACATGGCTCATTGCCAAGTACTTCCCATTGGTAAATAAGATATGTTAATGATGAAGTCATCGATTCCCTCGTTATGACGTCATAATTCGACAAGTATAACGCTTGATCGATCAATATGATTTTTTTTTCTCTGCAACCGTTGGTCTGATAGACATGAAATTTTCACCGTAGGAGCGACTCCTCCTGTAGAATAATTTTATGATAATTATGACGTCATAGGTCACGTGGTGCAGGCACCATCTTGGAAAAAGCGAAAGATGTTGCACCTCTCTATCTGCAAAACCGCTCCACTGAAAAAAAAAATGAAACATTCCTCATTATAAAGAAATCCACATGGGGAATAAGTGATGTTAACAATGACGTAATTTGTGCTTTAATTATGACGTCATAATTGGACAGGGAAAACGCACAGTATGATCAGCTTGAAATTTATTGAGCATGATCTACACAACAATTACATTAGAGAATATAAATTTATGATGTCATCGCTCACGTAGTCGGCAGCCATATTGGATGAAAGAAAAAAAAATCGTTCAAAAACAGAAGAGTTGGCTCGCACCAAGTTGACTGCGTAGGGTAAGTATTCTAAGAACACCATCTCGTGTGTACATTAATGAGTTGAAAAGTTTAAAAAGAAGTAACTTTGGCCTATTGTGTGTATCTCATTTATCCAACCTTTCTGAAAATCCCTGTTTAAATTGGTTTAGGCATCGACGAAAAACTGCTTTTCACATTGGATAATAAACCAATCGATGTATTTCAAGTCGTGCTCCTCGGCACAGAACACGCCAATCGGCTTTTTCGTCGTGATAGTCAAAATATAGGAAGTTAATTTATCAAAAGTGTTGTCCAAGCAGCATAGTCTGGTCGGCAAAAAAGAAAGGAACGACTATTTCCGAAATGATGGCAAAATCTAACATCATGAGTTAAGTACACCTGATAAATGGTCCTTGTGAGAGATGAATCAGCATGGGTGCTATTCCAGCGGGCTCCATTGTACGAGCACCGACTCCCAGAACACATCGTCCCCGGAAAGGACAAGTAGTCGCGGCCTCGTGTTCTGTCGGCAAAGCCCTTTGCAATTCCAAACAACAGATCATTAAACTTCCCTACTTCACTTTACAGATGAATAGCAGACTTCATTTGGGCCTGTTTAATGTCATCTGTCTCTCTTCTATTGAGAATCGTTAATCAAAAACATTATTATTCTTTCACAGAGAAGCCTTCCCCCTGCTCAGGGATGTAAACTCTACAGTAATAACAACACTTATGAACAAGTTTTCATTTGAATCAGGAAGGCTGAGATGGGTGTAAGCAGGGAAGGGAGTAATTGTGGTAAGGCTTGTGCTACTTGAGCGACAGTGCGACAGTGCTACTTGAGACAAAGACGGGGAGACTCGTGCTATCGTTAATAACGAGGGCGTCTTCAAATGTAACGCCTCCTATTCTTTTTCTCCCAAAACAGGTAAAGGTATTCGAATGAGAAAAGCCTTTGCCTTAATACAAATAAAAGTTCACACCTTAGTTCTTGCTGACACTGGATGTGAAGTTTCACGATGTTTTCATGAGATGTCTCGGTGCGACGAGTCAAGATGGCAGAGGGCAGCACGACATTGGCAGTGAGGTTAACGCAGTGTGCAGGTATCGAGTTTGTACAATAGCGAATCGATAATGACAGGTGTGTTTGACGATGATTGGACTGATGATTGGTACTGTCCGTCGATGGACTAGGCCTGCTAAAGGCAGTGACGCTGGGGCTCAATAACGTTGTGGGAAACCATTAACTTTTTTGGATGTGAGGGGGATCTAGTCTATTTGAAATTGGTGCTGAAGGGTACCACCATTCACTGTGAGCACTCCGTGTGTTTACCTTTTTCACATTTTGTTGTGTTTCAGGCTGATTTTAAAATGGATTAAATTTAGATTTTTGTCACTGATCGACACATAATACCCCATAATGTCAAAGTGGAATAAATATATTTTAGAACTTTTTTACAAATTAATTAAAAATGAAAATCTGAAATGTCTTGAGTCAATAAGTATTCAACCCCTTTGTTATGACACTCCATATTTTGCTCAGGTGCATCCAATTTCCTTTGATCATCCTTGAGATGTCTCTACAACTTGATTGGAGTCCACCTGTGGCCAATTCAATTTATTGGACATGATTTAGAAAAAAACACACTTTTCTATACAAGGTTCCACAGCTGACAGTGAACGTCAGAGCGGCCAGACGGAAACCACTCCTGAGAAAAAGGCACATGACAGCACGCCTGGAGTTTTCAAAAAGGCACATGAAAGATTCTGAGAGCTTGAGGGAAAATATTCTGTGGTCTGATGAGACAAAAGTTTAACTTTGGTCTGAATGCAAAATGCTACATTTGGCGAAAACCGAGCGCAGCTCATCACCCATCTTACACCATCCCTACCGTGAAACATGGTGGTGGCAGCATCATGCTATGGGGATGATTTTCAGCAGCAGGGACTGGGAGACCTGTAAGGATTGAAGGAACAATGAATGGGGCCAAATACAGGCAAATCCTAGAGGAGAACCTGCTTCAGAGTATAAAAGACCTTAGACCATGGCGAAGATTTACATACCAACAGAACAATGACCCCAAGCATACAGCCAAAGCAACACTGGAATGGCTTCAGAACAAGAACGTGAAAGTCATTGAGAGGCCCAGCTAAATCCCAGACTTGAATCCCATTGAGAATCTGTGGAAAGACTTGAAGATTGCTGTTCACCGACGCTCCCCATCCAACTTGACAGAGCTTGAGCAAATCTGTGAGGAATAATGGGAGAAACTCCCCAAATCCAGATGTGCAAAGCTGATACAGACATAGTCAAGAAGACTCGAAGTTGTAATCGCTGCCAAAGGCGCTTATACGAAGTATTGACTCAGGGGGCTGAATACTAATAATACTGTAAAATTCGATATTTCTGTGTTTCATTCTTAATTATTTTGTAAAAAGTTTTTTTTTAAAAATTCCCCTTTGACATTTTGTGTACATTGGTAACCCAAAAACTAAATTTACTCCTTAAGTCCAAGCTGTATATCAACGAAATGTGAAAAAGTCAAGGGGTGTGAATACTTTCTGAAGACCCTGTACATTGGATCGTGATTAGATTATGACTTCAGCCCGTGGGTTGCATCGTCATCATGAGGAATGGTTGTACTGCCAATGCCGTGCTCCTGCAAATCAGCGCAGAGAGATATATTTTAGGCAATTCCAAGTTGGAACTGCCTCCGCACTTACGGATCACCCACTACCCAGAAATATCATGAATATCAAAGCCATAACACATCTCTCTTGAGCACCACAATCCGAGCTCATCCCAATGAAACTGCCCTCCCTAAACCGAGGCATATTCAATTTCTCACTCTCAATTTGACTGAACCGGAGAGAACGGATGTAGAAGAGGACGATGGGGAAAAAGGGTGGAAATTTGTCTCTACCATGTGATGGACTTTGACAACGATTTGAACGATAAGTCTGTTGAGGTCGTCCGAGGATCAGGTCATTTACTCAAACACAATCACAGAACAAACTTAACAACCCCTAGTCTAACTTGTCTCCAAAATCGTTTTGTCAAATTGTGCAACATTTGTATGCAATTTTCAAATAGACGTTCAGCTGTCTGCAACATAGTCGGTGGTTAAATAAAAGTGAAAGTAAACATGACTTGGTCTTTGAACCTTTCTTGTCAAAATTCGTCGACCTACTTTACGAAACCCCTCACGTACTACTTGACGTGTTGGTGTTCTGTCACAATGCCATTGTGGAAAGGTTACCATAAAGCATTTCTTGTGAGAATCCTATTTGCTGGGAAAACCACAGGAAGTTGCGGAATTTACAGCAGCAAGCGCGGACGTTTGGAGCACACGCGACACTCACTGAATGCAAAGGTAACCACCGGTGTCTTCACTGCCTGGAAGTGAACATACACCTGACCATCGGAGCACGGCATTTGTAACTTGCATCCAAAATCGCTCGTGTGATGACAAATTCCAATTTACCACAACGATGGGCATGCCCGTGGTTATTCGGAATATGATGGTTCCATGTGGGAAGGTCTTGATAAGCGCCAAAGCTCAGACATTCCTGAGATGGTGAAGTGGAAACGTGGCCGGATCACTAATGGAGCAACCATCGGTGTGGGAGGTCGTGCGCTCCAACACCAGCGATTAAGCTCTGTGCAATGGTGGGGCACAAAAAGTGATTGTATGTATGTGTGTGTTTGTGTGCAAGTGTGTGCTTGTGCGTGTGTTTATGTGTGTGTGTGTGTTTGCGCGTGTGTATGTGTGTGTGTTTGTGTATGTGTGTTTGTGCGTGTGTTTGTGCGTGTGTTTGTGTGTGTGTGTGTTTGCACATGTGTATGTGTGTGTGTTTATGTGTGTTTGTGTGTGTGTTTGTATGTGTGTGTGTGTTTGTGTGTGTGTATGTGTGTGTTTGTGCGTGTATGTGTTTGTGTGTGTGTGTGTGTTTGCACGTGTGTATGTGTGTGTGTTTGTGTGTGTGTATGTGTGTGTTTGTGCGTGTATGTGTTTGTGTGTGTGTGTGTGTTTGTGTGTGTGTGTGTATGTGTGTGTTTGTGCGTGTATGTGTTTGTGTGTTTGTGCATGTGTTTGTTTGTGTGTGTGTTTGTGTTTGTGCATGTGTGTGTTTGTGTGTTTGTTTGTGTGTTTGTGTGTGTGTGTCTGTGTGTTTGTGTGTGCGTGTTTGTGTGTGTGTGTGTGTGTGTGTGTTTGTTTGTGTGTTTGTGTGTGTGTGTGTCTGTGTGTTTGTGTGTGCGTGTTTGTGTGTGTGTGTGTGTATGTGTGTGTGTGTGTTTGTGTGTGTTTGTGTGCGTGTGTGTTTGTGTGTGTGCTTGTGCGTGTGTTTATGTGTGTATGTGTGTGTGTGTGTTTGTGTGTGTATGTGTATGTGCATGTGTGTTTGTGCGTGTGTTTGTGTGTGTATGTGTGTGTGTGTTTGCACGTGTGTATGTGTATGTGTGTGTGTTTGTGTGTGTTTATGTGTGTTTGTGTGTGTGTTTGTATGTGTGTGTATGTCTGTGTATCTGTGTGTGTGTTTGTGTGTGTGTGTGTGTTTGTGTGTGTGTGTGTATGTGTGTGTTTGTGCGTGTATGTGTTTGTGTGTATGTTTGTGTGTGTGCGTGTTTGTGTGTGTGTTTGTGTGTGTGTTTGTGCGTGTGTGTGTTTGTGTGTGTGTGTGTTTGTTTGTGTGTGTATGTGTGTGTGTGTTTGTGTGTGTGCGTGTTTGTTTGTGTGTGTTTGTGTGTGTGTATGTGTGTGTGTTTGTGTGTGTGCATGTTTGTGCGTGTGTTTGTATGTGTGTGTGTGTGTGTGTTTGTGCGTGTGTTTGTGTTTGTGTGTGTTTGTGCATGTGTTTGTTTGTGTGTGTGTGTGTGTGTGTGTGTGTTTGTGCGTGTGTGTGTGTTTGTGTGTGTGTTTGTGCGTGTGTGTTTGTGTGTGTGTTTTTAAACATTCTCAGGTCCAAGAAGGTTCAAATCCAGTATGCCTTGCCTTTGCTTCGAGTCGTTCCTGAACCCCCAACAACCCCTTATCTATACTACAAGTAAGCCGTTTGTCTATCTGTGCGTGTGTCGCACTTTTTCTCAGAGATGGCTGAAGAAATCTTCATCAAACTTTCAGAGGTTCATCCGTGAGTGCCTGGGTGTGTTTCAGCCAAAAAAAAAAAAAAAAAAAAATTCAAACTGACAAAAAGAAGTTCGTTTTTTTTTATTAAATTTTTTTTTTTTACAGTGCCTGAGCCTATGTAGCTATATGAAAGGTAACATTAAATTATTCCCGATTAGTGTGTGTGTGTGTGTGTGTGTGTGTGTGTGTGTGTGTGTGTGTGTGTGTGTGTGTGCAGGAAGGGGGAAGGAATAATATCATATTAAATATAAATTTTCCCTATTGGTGGTAAGTAGGGGAATAGAAAAAATAAATAAACAAATTTGTTTTTTTCAAAATGTCAGCAGGATTGGAGCATCACCGGGTACTTCTGCTCGTTTTGAGTACGGTGGGGATCCCAGACCAGGCAATCTGGGATCTTTATTGTCCACAATGCAATGCTGCAGATGGAACTCACACATTAACGTGGATGACAGTTTAGGCCTGGTGTCGGGATTCAAACCCAGGCTGGACAGCTCCGAGACGAGTGTGCACACCTCCAGGCCATCCTGCCAGCTCCCCATCCTACTGTTGTTCGCCTGCTTGATGTCAGTGCATGACTGTTCATGGATTGCCATGCACGTCCATGAGCCGAGATATTTCAATTGAAAAAGTCAAAGTTCCCAGAGATTGGATTTGACGGTGTAAGGCTGTAAGCAAATCAATGACAAAAACAAGACACCGTATTTCCACAGATCTTCGGAAGACCAAAACGATCACTTCAGCAGAAAGTGCCTTGAGTTTTCCATTCCAGGCACAATTAGGGCTATTCTCACTGCGGCTTAATCAACACAGTACATGGTCAATTACATCCCACTTTAACGGATATACCAACTCCTCTATTTATAAAGTTGCAAGGAACTGCAACGCAGGAGGCCATTAGGCCCACAAGCCTGCACAAAGTAGCTCTACATTCCCACAGCTCTATCAAAGTACAATGGAAAAATGGGCCATTTTGGGGGAATTCAGCAGCAACAAATTCTATTTGAACATCCTGGATATCTAAACATTTAGACATCTTCAATAATTGTGTCTGATGGCATAGAAGGTTCTCACAGAATATTAACATCATATCATCCAAGACGTTTTCAACAGCTGCGGATTCTATTGGCTTGAGTTCACCCGACATCCATAAAGCTGGGAAGAGTGGAGTCCAATTAGTGCTTGGATGGAAATTTTCCTTGGAATGCCGTGTGTCGTAGGCCAGGGAATGGCAGCAGAGCTCCATCAATGGGTACCATGAAATGGGGTGAATAGGGACACAAACTGAAAAAAAGTTCGGAAACTTTTTTCGCTGAAAATTGATAACCGTACTGATTTGTTGATATTTGGGTTGAAAGTGTTCTCTTGGTTTTTTAAAAAGCAACTTATAGCCCTATTAACCCCATATATGGGTTAAATAGGAATAAATGGGATTTACGGGTGAATAGGGACAGTCACTAATACAAAAATATGATAATCAAGAAACAAGCCTGAGTTTCCAACTTATTGCTAAATTGATAGCTCAGATGGATGCACATAATATGCACCCATAATATAAACCACGGTGCCAATGAAAAAAAATATGGGATAAAAAGTTTCTCCAAACTGTCCCAATTTCTTGATTATTTTTTTTTTTGTATTAGTGACCGTCCATATTCACCCGTAAAACGGGGTGAATAGGGACAGCCATAAAAATCCTATTTATTCCTATATAACCCATATATGGGGTTAATAGGGACTACAAGTTGCTTTAAAAAAAAACAAGAGAACACTTTCAACCCAATATCAACAAATCAGTATGGTTATCAATTTTCAGAGAAAAAGGTTTCCGAACTTTTTTTCAGTTTGTGTCCCTATTCACCCCATTTTTCACGGTACCATGCTTTCCTCCGATCTGTCCGGCCTCGAATTTGATCCTTAGTTTGGTTCAATCTCATTTTAATACGATCCTTTTGTCAAGGATAACTTTGTTTCCTGAGGTATGTATGTCGGATATTAAAGGTATTTCTAATTCTGTTGTCTTGATTTGAAATCACCATGAAACGTTCGCAATGGCACGGGTCTTATGCTTGCGGATTTTAGGCCTCGGAACATGAAACTGCTTGGGTTTCTGCTTCCTTCTTTTCCACTTCCTTCTGTCCCTCTGTAACATTTCCGGTGGAAGTGTTTTCAAAATCCGCACCCTCTCCATCCTGAACCCTGACGCCGGCCATAAGGCTTCGGCTCCGAGATTCTGTTGGGCATGCGGATTGTCAGGTTGTACATAAGCGTCCGGACGATGAAACCACGCAGGTTGATTCAGACGAAGAAAAATGGCGGACTTCCGAGTCTATGTAAGTCAAGAGATTTCTCTGCGCTCGCAATCCAGGACCATCATCTGCCACGTATAGTGATTGTCTCGAAGCTCTTTTATGTGCCCCTCTATGTCCTTCAATTTCACCCAAAAGGATTGATGCAGCAAGATACTGCCCTTCATCATTCCTTCTCTTTCCAAGCCCTCAATATTCCACGAGCTTGGCCGAGCAATGGAGATGGTGAGACCATGTGAGCTCCTCTCTACGACCATTACCAGTTGTGGAAGGTCAGGTCACCGAGCAATAAAATAAACTATAATGGGGTGGGGAGTCTCCGTAGACAGTTTTTTTGTATGCAGAGTCGAGGCTCATGGAAGAGATAGAACACAGAACGGATCAGGACACAACATATAACAAGAGGAACAGAAGAAAGAGAATGGGGAAATGCAAACAGCAGGGAGAAAATAGATGGAGACGGACAAGGGATGTGAGTTACGTAGGGAAGAACGCAAGGGGTCGACGAGATTGATACAGAAGCAAAATTTGGGGGTTAGAGGGTGGATTAATGGGTGGAGTAAAGGTCATGGTTTTGGATCGGGAGTGATTTGTGTGGAAGTTCTGCACGGAATGGCCATGTGGTTTGAATTTTTCTTTAAAAAGTGTATTGCAGATCGAGCGCTTCCCAGGCAGCACCTCCATTTGCTCTTTGGTACTCCTCACCCCCTTTCCCATTTTTCTTTAAAAAGTGTATTGCGGATTGAGCTCCGCATCAGCAGCACGTTCCTTTGCTCTTTCATCCCCCCTCCCGATTCCCACTTCTTTCTCTTTATTTCAGCACCTTGTATCTATATCTACAAAAGGCACTATATATATATATATACATTATTATTATTGTACCAGCAGAGTACCCATCTTCTGGGTGTGTGGAGTTTACGCATTACTTGCTCAAAAAGTATAGTCTGTCTTTTGCAAGAAGACTTTATATGTTTGTGTGGTGTGAGCCTAAAACGTTTGAGATGATCTAACGGTCTAATCTAAATGGTATGTTCCCATAGTGGTTAGGATTTAAAGGGTCGAAAAGGTCTAAACTCTAAAGCATGAAAATGTTTAAGGGTTCTAAAGGGATCTAAAGTGTTCAAAAAGGTCTAAGCGATCTAACACTCGAAATGGTCAAGGCTCGAAGCTGTCTCACATATCTGAAGGGAGCAAGGGGTCTAAATGGTGGCAAGGGACTTCAGGGGTGTAAAGGTGTTGAGGGTTTGTGGTGTCTAAAGGGTATCAAAGGTCTAAAGAGTGAACGGGTCTAAAGTGTAGAAAGGATCTTAAAGGTAAAAGGGTTGGGGGCCTATATGTTGGGGGTTGGGGGTCTTGGGCCTGGGGGCCCATAGGGGACTTAAAAGTCTCAAGTGTCTATAGGCTCTTAGCATCTAAAGCCGTGGTTCTTAACCTGGGTTCGACCGAACCCCAGGGGTTCAGGGAGCCAGTCTCAGGGGTTCGGCGGAGGTCCTCCAAAACGCATTGCAATTTGTTTTTTTAAGTTTTGTATCAATTTTGAATCTATGTGTAATTACGCTTATTATTAATATTATTATTATTTTGCTATGTATGTTACGAACGAATGGAAATGTTATTTGTAATTGTATTCTCATCCCATTCATGGTTTCTCTGGTCTGTGTTTAAGATAAGTTGTTTCACACTGACTGTAGTAAGTTGAATCAATGAGCAACTTGCTAATTATTCTGTTGACGGTGCTTACTTGCTTACTTACTGGATTTTGGACTTTGCAGGTGTTCGGAAATTCCAGTGAATAGCCTCGATTAGCTTGCCGTGTGCCGTGCGTCATTGGTTGCGCCTTACTTTGGAGTTACTGATTAATTGAAAAGTAAGTTGGAAATGTTTGTGGATATGCAGGGTGGGTTCAGAGTTATATTAAAGTCAAAAGTGGATGGTGATTATAAAATATGATTGAATTACTCAGAAAATTAGGTGGAGGTGATATAACTCCTTTGGTCGCAATTCAAAACTAACAATTCGCAGTTTTCTATGTAATATTATAATGGGATTTGAGGTGACATAGAGTTGAGTAGATAATAAATCCTGTCATCGTAACTATAAGTTATGTTTTCTTCGTTAAAATTTCTCAGTTTTCAGAGGGGTACTGATTATATTTAAGCAAGTTCCTTTTTAAATTTTTGTCATATAATTATTTGCCCGAACTCAATTAAGATCAGTTTGTTACTTCTTTTTTTTTTTTGCAGTGTGTCGAGCAAAAAAAGGAAGTGGTCGGAGGATTACGTGCGGTACGGGTTCACGTGTTTGACGGAACTCAGCGTCCTCAATGCATGCTTTGCAATGTCAAGTTGAACAACTCCAGCCTAGCACCAGCAAAACTATGGGAACACTTCAAAAAACTGCACGGCGAGGGGCAGTACAAAGATGCAACGCTGGATGAATTCAAATTGAAGAGAGTCTGATTCGACGCAAGTGCTACCTTTCCCACTCTCGGCTTCGTTCCAATTGACAAACCGATCCTCACCGCGTCGTATGAAGTTGCGTACCTGATCGCAAAGCAGGGCAAACCGCACACCGTTGGCAAGACACTCATCAAATCGGCCGCGTTGAAGATGGCCAACATCATGCTGGGAAAAGCTGCTGAAAACACGTTGTCTTTCGTTCCACACTCAAATGACACCATCAGATGCAGAATCGACGACATGAGCGACGACATCCTCGCCCAGGTAGTTGCAGATTTAGTCACGAGCCCGACGAAATTCAGCCTTCAACTCGACGAGACCACCGACGTTTCGAATTTGAGCCAGCTCATCTTATTTGTGCGTTATGTCAAAGTAGACGAGATCAAGGAAGACTTTCTGTTCTGCAAGCCTCTCACAACAACGACGAAGGCAGCTGATGTGAAGAAGCTTGCGGACGACTTCTTCAGAAGCAACGGCCTCTCGTGGAACATGGTGTCTGCAGTTTGCTCGGACGGAGCTCCAGCCATGCTGGGATGCAACTCCGGTTTTGGAGCGCTGGTGAAGGCCGATGCACCACACATCATCGCCATGCACTGCGTCCTGCACATACACGCACTGGCATCAAAAACCTTGCCTCCAAAACTGGCCAATGTTCTGAAAATCGTTGTTGAAACTGTGAATTACATGCGAAGCCGTGCTCTGAATCATCGCATCTTCAAAGAGCTGTGCAATGAAATTGGCTCTGAATTCGAAGTCCTACTCTACCACTCTAACGTTCGATGGTTATCACGGTAGTGAGCCGTGTTTTTGCCTCGCGTGTAGAATTAGCCCTGTTTTTGCGAGAACACCAGCATTGCCATGCAACGCACTTCCAAGAGTCAGAGTTCATCCTCTCCTTGGCGTACTTGGCTGACATCTTTGATGCACTCAATCATCTCAATTGCCAGATGCAGGGCGGTGGAGTGAATGTCATCGAATCTGAAGAAAAGCTGAGCGCTTTCCGAAAGAAGTTACCGTTGTGGAGGCGGCGAACAGAGAACGACAACTTCGAACTTTTCGCTACTGGACGAGTGTGTGAGCGAGATCGAAGATGAGTCTGAAGTTGGAGGCACTGCTGTACCGGGGGAGATGACGCAAGTGATTGCCACGCACTTGGATGAGCTGGGAAAGTCATTCGACGGCTACATCCCCGACCAAGATCAATACCCAGCATGGGTGCGGCAGCCATTTACTTTTGACGTTGCAACGGCAGATGTCAACGACCAATACCTCGACGACCTCATCGAACTTCAGCAGAGCCAGACTCAACAACAACTCTTCGGCACAACAACGTTCTCAACGTTTTGGTGCCGCCAAATGGAAGGGTATCCTCACATCGCTAAAATTGCCTTTGAGATCCTCACGCCATTCGTTACAACGTATCTCTGCGAGCATGCTTTTTCGAAACTGGTGGACATTAAAACAAAGAAAAGGAGCAGGCTTGCATGTGAAAATGATTTGAGGGTGGCCCTTGCCAAAACAAAACCACGCATTTCCCAGATCGCCTCCCGAAAGGAAGAACAGAAAACGCATTAAGATGCAATTTTTCTTAATTTTTTGGTCAAATTTGAGGGGTTCCGCGAGTGTTTGGTGGGTTTCGTTAGGGTTCGGCGCCTTTAAAAAGGTTAAGAACCACTGATCTAAGGGCTCTAATGGGGGGTTTTGAGGGTTTACAAGGCCTTAGGGGTCTTAAATGCCCAAGGGTCTTGGGGATCTTAGCGGGTTATAAGGGTGTTGTGTGTATTCAGGGCATTGGGGGTCTCGAGGGTCTTAAGAGTCTTGGGGTTCTTATGAATCTCATGAGTCAGGTATCTTAGGGGTGTTTAGAGGTCTCAGGTTATTGGGAGACATAATGGTTTTACGGGGCTTCAAGAACCATAAGTTTAGAGGGTCTATGGGGCTTCAAGGGTTCTTAAGGTATAGAAGGGTGTAAGGGGTCTAAAGGTATAGAAGGGTGTAAGGTGTAAGGGGTCTAAAGGTATCGAAGTGTGTAAGCTGTAAGGGGTCTAAAGGTATAAAGGGTGTAAGCGGTCTAAGGGTATAGAAGGGTGTAAGGGTCTAAAGGTATAGAAGGGTGTAAGGGGTCGAAAAGATGTAAATGTCTAAAAGCAACTTCAAAGATCTAAGGGCTCTCAGCAGTCTAAGGCGGCAAAGGTTTAAAAGATGAGTTCCAATAATATGTAAATAATAGACGTACGTGTAGTCAGTGTGCAACTGACGTTCAAACAGCATGTGACTAAGAGGCTTCACGGACGAACAGACTACATATACACACAAATATACATATACATATACAGTGCATTCAAAAGTATTCAGACCCCTTCACTTTTTTCACATTTTGTTACGTTGCAGCCTTATGCTGAAATCGTTTAAATTCATTTTTTCCTCATCAATCTGCACTCAATACCCCATAATGACAAAGAGAAAACAGGATTTTAGAAAGTTTTGCAAATTTATTAAAAAATAAAAAACTGAAATATCACATTGACATAAGTATTCAGACCTTTAACTCAGTACTTAGTTGAAGCACCGTTGGCAGCGATTACAGCCTCGAGTCTTCTTGGGTATGACGCGACAAGCTTTGCACACCTGGATTTGGGAATTTTCTGCCATTCTTCTCTGCAGATCCTCTCAAGCTCTGTCAGGTTGGATGGGGACCGTCGGTGGACAGCCATTTTCAGGTCTCTCCAGAGATGTTCGATTGGGTTCAAGTCAGGGCTCTGGCTGGACCACTCAAGGACCTTCACAGAGTTGTCCCTAAGCCACTCCTGCGTTGTCTTGGCTGTGTGCTTCGGGTCATTGTCCTGTTGTAAGGTGAACCTTCGGCCCAGTCTGAGGTCCTGAGCGCTCTGTTTCAGGTTTTTATTAAGGATATCTCTTTACTTTGCTCCGCTCATTGTTCCCTCAACCCTGACCAGTCCCTCAGTTCCTGCTGCTAAAAACACCCCCACAGCATGATGCTGCCACCACCATGCTTCACCGTTGGGATGGTATTGGGCAGGTGATGAGCGGTGCCTGGTTTCCTCCAGACATGACGCTTAGAATTGAGGCCAAACAGTTAAATCTTGGTTTCATCAGACCACAGAATCTTGTTTCTCACAGTCTGAGAGTCCTTTAGGTGCTTTTTTGCAAAATCCCAAGCGGGCTTTCATGTGTCTTTCACTGAGGCGAGGCTTCCGTCTAGCCACTCTGCCATAAATCCCAGATCGGTGGAGTGTTGCAGTGATGGTCGTCCTTATGGAAGTTTCTCCCATCTCCACACAGGATCCCTGGAGCTCAGCCAGAGTGACCATCAGGTTCTTGGTCACCTCTCTTACCAAGGCCCTTCTTCCCCGATTGCTCAGTTTGGCCAGGCGGCCAGCTCGAGGAAGAGTCCTGGTTGTTCCAAACTTCTTCCATTTAAGAATTATGGAGGCCACTGTGCTCTTGGGAACCTTCAATGCAGCAGAAAATTTTTTGTCGGCTTCCCCAAATCTGAGCATCGACACAATCCTGTCTCTGAGCTCTGTCGGCAGTTCCTTCGACTTCATGGCTTGGTTTTTGCTCTGATATGCATTGTCAGCTGTGAGACCTTATATAGACAGGTGTGTGCCTTTCTAAATCATGTCCAATCAATTGAATTTACCACAGGTGGACTCCAATCAAGGTGTAGAAGCATCTCAAAGATGATCAAGAGAAATGGGAGGCACCTGAGCTAAATTTCAAGTGTCACAGCAAAGGGTCTGAATACTTATGTCAATGTGATATTTCAGTTTTGTTTTTTTAATGAATTTGCAAAACTTTCTAAAATCCTGTTTTCTCTTTGTCATTATGGGGTATTGAGTGTAGATTGATGAGGGAAAAAATGAATTTAAACGATTTCAGCATAAGGCTGCAACATAACAAAATGTGAAAAAAGTGAAGGGGTCTGAATACTTTCTGAATGCACTGTACATACTCCAGAGAGGCTCTGCGTTGTTAGACTCTCCGTCTTGTTTACTAACCAGCATCAGGATGGGAATCCTCCGTTTATCCAACCAAGTCTTTCCTTGGACAATCAGAGATACTCTCAGTCTTCAAGGCCTTTATCCATAACTCAATGGAGTACTGTTCTAACCTATGGGTTGGCACCCAACTCTCACATCTGTTTCTCTTGCGTTTTGTGGAATTTAAAGCTCAACAATAATGGACTCTCCCGCGATAAAGCTAAAGCACAAGGTCTGTTGCTTTGATATCGCAGGCAGGTCGGTGGTCTCTGTTTTCTCCTGTATATTCTCCAGCATTGCTCCCTCTGCTCTCTCAGTCCTCTGAGCCTCCCCTACAACTCCAGGATGCATGCGTTCTTCCAGTAACACCCTCTGCGAGAAAACAGGGACCACAGGGTAAAACATCCAAAGTCCCGGTTAAGTGCACATCTCAACTCTTTTAATCCTCGCTTCTCTTGTCTATGGGACTGCGCTTCCAGAGGCTGTTCTGTCTCCTCCTGCCTCCAGGACTTCCAAGGGGCAGTGCGCAGCCAACTCGTGTCATCCGCCATCCTCACCCATGATCTTGGGACATTGGGAGATCTGTGAGGGAGACGGCTTGGGGGGAGGAGGCACGGGAAGGGGGAGGGGGTGGGAGAGGTACAAAACACAGGGGCACTGCTAGGACTTCCAGGAAAGAAGTCGGAATTTCAAAAATGTAGATCTGGGGTGAATTAACGGGGGTAGAAAAGATCAAGGTTTTGGATTGGGGAAGATAAGAGATGGTGGTGAACAGCTGTTTTAAAGACCTGGAGGGAGGAGTGGGATTGAAGAGTGAGGGAGTTTGTTCCAAATGTGGGAGAAAAGAGGAATGAAGGAGTGAAGGTGAGCAGAGAGTCTTGATTTTGGGAGTTTAACCATAAGAGGGTTGCAGGCGGATCTTGTGCGACCTGTAGGAATAGTTGAGGGACAGAGAACAGACAGAGCTGGGGGGCAAGGCCAGAGAGAAGTCGGTAGAAGACAGAAATACCACCAACCTGCCTGCGGTGAGTGAGTGAAAGACTCTCAGAGTTAGCTTCATCACGGGAGATTCATCGGGAGTTGAACAGGACAGGATGACCTGGGTGGGGATGCCAGTTAGCAAAATAATTTAAGTAGTAAATTTATTTGACTTCAGGTATGGACAGTCGGTTTGTGAATGAATTGGGTAAAAAAACGAAGAATGGCAAACGATGAACCAATGAATTCCGCATTCCTGTGCCATCTTCAGTTGAACGTCAGAAATTGCCATCAGGTTAGTGAAAGACTTGGACACAAAAACGTTCCCAGTCTGAATGTTGCTAAATCCAGTCAATGGTGAAACTGCAAATGGGGAATCCACGAATGTCATTGATGGAAACCCGACGTCATTTCCTCATTCTGTTTCAAGCTCAATATCTCTACATTTTCATTCCAAACAGCGTCATTCATCAATCCAATCACAAATTAATACTTTGGTATTAATATATCAAATATAATGTTACATCACGGTTGTATTGAGATATGATCAAACCAGCAAACTGTCATCATCTGTTCACTTCCGGATTCGGGAGCAAAGTCCATGTCGATCACATTTCAAAATCATAATTGTATTGAGGAATTTCTGAAACCTCATACCTACCTTACGACACCTGCTGGGATCCCAAAGCATTCCACAGAAGGTTATTATATTTCGTTTTATAGTCAAATATGCAACTGTAATGGTTACTAAACGATGTCCCCCTGTCATGTGACCAGATCCTCAGCTCTGATTGGTGTATGTTTGTGGGGATATACGGACAGACAAACGCTGTTCTAGACGGTAAAATAGAAAATTGAAAGTTCGTCATGCTATTAATAAAATTGGACTTTTATCGGAAAATTACTTTCAAAATGCTTGTGCTCTTCAAAGGGTTAACCCTTCCTAAGCGAACCGTCTTGCTGATTTCAATGTTTCCTCCCCTTCCCTCTCTTCCTTTCCTTTTCGTTATCCCCTTGCCAGGTGTGCCCAAGTGTTTCCCTGCTACCTGGCTGTAAATTAACCATGATTTTCCATTAATCTCGCTCTTGTAGAGAGAAAGAGACAGAGAAAGGAAACCTACTTTATTAGACCACTCACTTGTATCACATGGTATAAATACATAGCAACAGTAGATAATGGCGTAAGTGAAAATACCCATTACATACCCTCACATGAACATCTTAGGATACGATTGTACATGGCAACAATCAGTAATTACACGACTACTACTATTTCACATGAGAGAGCAAAATCGAAAACATTTACCTGACACTTAATTTCATACATGAGGTGTGGGAAAAGTTCATCAGCATGGCTGCCATCCCTCCTTCCTTCCTTCCTGGATACACCATTTAGTGATGAGAGTCTTTCACTGAATAACTTAAAGAACCACCGATGCCGAAACGCTCCAAAGTAGGCACACCTCAACATGAAGCGTTCCTCTGTAGTCGTGGTGGAGGTGACCTGCTGAAGACTACTCGTCTCATTTGTAACAGCACCTCACAGGTGGCCTTTCATCTTGCTTTTGTTTGAATATATACATATACAAATGGGAAAATGTTATCAGGTAACCAATCGTGGAGGATTGTCTGGTGTACAATGTGTTCTAAACATAAAGTGCAAGTACATGTATAATAGTACAGCGGATAAGCTCTCATATTTTAACAAATTGTGCATTTTTTGAGAAAAGCATGAAATTTCTAGCATAGTCAGTGCATACCATAAGGTTTATTTTCAGATGTGGAGGGAAGCCAGATTTGACCTCTGAGGACCGTGAGAGGTCAAATCCAAAATGGCCGCCAGTCCACCGGGTCTAACGTTCAAACGCACTTAATTTTGGAAGCAAACAGTGTAGAAAAATATTATAGGTGTCATTTCCAACTAAATTGGGGATGCCCATTCATTTGGTGATACTTTTGAGATCGCCAGAACTCAAGGACATGCATTTAGGTCACGGTCAAGGTCAAATTACGTTAAATATCTATTTTTATGATACTGCAGTTGGAACTGCTATTGGAAAAAGTTCATTTGAACTTTTAAAACTTAATTTTTTCAGGTACAGGGATAGGTACAGAACACCCAAAGACCAGAAATGATGAAAAAAAAGTGTTTACACTGCAAGGAATGATGCAATAACCTCTGAAAAAATAACTGTAGTTAACCAAGTATGTCCACCAAAGCTTACATTAAATCAAGTGTAATGATGAAAATTGGTAATGATCAAAATCTAACAGTCTCCAGAACAGAAGCACAGTGCAGTGCACTTGAGTGCAGCTTTGGCACACTTGCAGCGTCCGGTGCACCCTTTCCTGCAGCCACAGTGGATCGATTTTGGCACGATTTTGATGCTTCAGGGAGAGTGCTCCAAAGAGGCTGCCACCCAGTTGTCTCCTTTGTCCAGCCCCAGTCAGATGGCTCTGGCATCTCTGGATCCATGACCAATGTCTGGTTACAACAGTTGGCCTGGTAGCAAGTGCGCTTGATGTGCTGCTTGAGTGCTGCCTGGGTTGGAGGAATGTTCTCTAGAGTTCTACACTTCTGTGTGAAGAGCTGTTTCCTGGCATAATTCACTTCCGTGCTCTCACTGGTTCGGTCGTACATCAGCACCACAAATCGCTCCAGCAGTAACATTGAGCCTTCACTGACCTCACTTGGCATGCCTAGGAGTTCATTGAAAGCATCATTCACCTCTGGGAAAGACTTCAAGTTTCCCAGGCAGTCTTCTTTCCTCTGCCAGCGAATGCAGATACAGTATCACACCCGGTGAAAGCGTGAAAGATTGGGAGAGTCAGACACTGTGTTGGATTCAATGTGGCAACCATTTCGTGAACAGCTATGTCCCGAAAGCTTGACCCGACACCAAAGGCAACCCACAGCTCATCAGGAGCATCCCCAATTTAGTTGGAAATGACACCTATAATGTTTTTCGACACTATTTGGTTCCAAAATTAAGCGCGTTAGAACATCAGACCCGGTGGACTGGCGGCCATTTTGGATTTGACCTCTCACGCTCCTCAGAGGTCAAATCTGATTTCCCTCCACATATGAAAATAAACCTTATGGTATGCACTAACTATGTTAAAAATTTCATGCTTTTCTCATAAAATGCACAATTGTTGTTGTTATCCGCTGTACTATATAGAGTTGGATTTGTTTTTCACTTTCCCAGTGTCGTGGAACAATTTGTGTACATAAACAAAGTCATGTCACTCATTGAATACCTGTAAAATGTAGTAACACTGGGAAAATACTCATTCTGTTACAATAGAAATACATGGTATAACCAACTAACAGCACAAGGACCCCGGGTCCACAGAGTATTCTTCCTCGATCGCACCTTTTTGGCTTCATTTATAGCAATTCAAGACAAAGGGAGAAGATTTGATTGGGTCCACACAGTGGGAGGGGGTAGGAGGGAGGAGATCGGGGGACGAGGAATTCTGATAACGGATTAGGGAGGGGTAGATCGGGGTTCGAGGAATTACTGATTAGGGACTAGGGAGTGGGGAGGGGATAGATCGGAGGATGAGGGATTACTGATAAGAAAGTAGGGAGTGGGGAGGGGATAGATCGGAGGATGAGGGATTACTGATAAGAAAGTAGGGAGTGGGGAGGGGATAGATCGGAGGATGAGGGATTACTGATAAGAAAGTAGGGAGTGGGGAGGGGATAGATCGGAGGATGAGGGATTACTGATAAGAAAGTAGGGAGTGAGGAGGGGATAGATCGGAGGATGAGGGATTACTGATAAGAAAGTAGGGAGTGGGGAGGGGATAGATCGGAGGATGAGGGATTACTGATTAGGGAGTAGGGAGTGGGGAGGGGATAGATCGGAGGATGAGGGATTACTGATAAGAAAGTAGGGAGTGGGGATGGGTAGATCGGAGGATGAGGGATTACTGATAACAAAGTAGGGAGTGAGGAGGGGGTAGATCGGAAGATGAGGGATTACTGATAAGAAAGTAGGGAGTGAGGAGGGGTAGATCGGAGGACGAGGGATTACTGATAAGAAAGTAGGGAGTGTGGAGGGGATAGATCAGAGGATGAGGGATCCCTGATTAGGAAGTAGGGAGTGGGGAGGGGATAGATCGGAGGATGAGGGATTACTGATAAGAAAGTAGGGAGTGGGGAGGGGATAGATCGGAGGATGAGGGATTACTGATAAGAAAGTAGGGAGTGGGGAGGGGATAGATCGGAGGACGAGGGATTACTGATAAGTAGGGAGTGGGGAGGGGATAGATCGGAGGATGAGGGATTACTGATAAGAAAGTAGGGAGTGGGGAGGGGATAGATCGGAGGATGAGGGATTACTGATAAGAAAGTAGGGAGTGGGGAGGGGATAGATCGGAGGATGAGGGATTACTGATAAGAAAGTAGGGAGTGGGGAGGGGATAGATCGGAGGATGAGGGATTACTGATAAGAAAGTAGGGAGTGGGGAGGGGATAGATCGGAGGATGAGGGATTACTGATAAGAAAGTAGGGAGTGGGGAGGGGATAGATCGGAGGATGAGGGATTACTGATAAGAAAGTAGGGAGTGGGGAGGGGATAGATCGGAGGACGAGGGATTATTGATAAGAAAGTAGGGAGTGGGGAGGGGATAGATCAGAGGACGAGGGATTACTGATAAGAAAGTAGGGAGTGGGGAGGGGGTAGATCGGAGGACGAGGGATTACTGATAAGAAAGTAGGGAGTGGGGAATGGATAGATCGGAGGACGAGGGATTACTGATAAGAAAGTAGGGAGTGGGGAGGGGGTAGATCGGAGGATGAGGGATCCCTGATTAGGAAGTAGGGAGTGGGGAGGGGGTAGATCGGAGGACGAGGGATTACTGATGAGAAAGTCGGGAGTGTGGAGGGGATAGATCAGAGGATGAGGGATTACTGATAAGAAAGTAGGGAGTGGGGAGGGGATAGATCGGAGGACGAGGGATTACTGATAAGAAAGTAGGGAGTGGGGAGGGGATAGATCAGAGGACGAGGGATTACTGATAAGAAAGTAGGGAGTGGGGAGGGGATAGATCGGAGGACGAGGGATTACTGATAAGAAAGTAGGGAGTGGGGAATGGATAGATCGGAGGAAGAGGGATTACTGATAAGAAAGTAGGGAGTGGGGAGGGGGTAGATCGGAGGATGAGGGATTACTGATAAGAAAGTCGGGAGTGTGGAGGGGATAGATCAGAGGATGAGGGATTACTGATAAGAAAGTAGGGAGTGGGGAGGGGATAGATCGGAGGATGAGGGATTACTGATAAGAAAGTAGGGAGTGGGGAGGGTGTAGATCGGAGGACGAGGGATTACTGATAAGAAAGTAGGGGGTGAGGAGGGGATAGATCAGAGGATGAGGGATTACTGATTAGGAAGTAGGGAGTGGGGAGGGGGTAGATCGGAGGACGAGGGATTACTGATAAGAAAGTCGGGAGTGTGGAGGGGATAGATCAGAGGATGAGGGATCCCTGATTAGGAAGTAGGGAGTGGGGAGGGGATAGATCGGAGGATGAGGGATTACTGATAAGAAAGTAGGGAGTGGGGAGGGGATAGATCGGAGGATGAGGGATTACTGATAAGAAAGTAGGGAGTGGGGAGGGGATAGATCGGAGGACGAGGGATTACTGATAAGTAGGGAGTGGGGAGGGGATAGATCGGAGGATGAGGGATTACTGATAAGAAAGTAGGGAGTGGGGAGGGGATAGATCGGAGGATGAGGGATTACTGATAAGAAAGTAGGGAGTGGGGAGGGGATAGATCGGAGGATGAGGGATTACTGATAAGAAAGTAGGGAGTGGGGAGGGGATAGATCGGAGGATGAGGGATTACTGATAAGAAAGTAGGGAGTGGGGAGGGGATAGATCGGAGGATGAGGGATTACTAATAAGAAAGTAGGGAGTGGGGAGGGGATAGATCGGAGGATGAGGGATTACTGATAAGAAAGTAGGGAGTGGGGAGGGGATAGATCGGAGGATGAGGGATTACTGATAAGAAAGTAGGGAGTGAGGAGGGGATAGATCGGAGGATGAGGGATTACTGATAAGAAAGTAGGGAGTGGGGAGGGGATAGATCGGAGGATGAGGGATTACTGATAACAAAGTAGGGAGTGGGGAGGGGATAGATCGGAGGATGAGGGATTACTGATAAGAAAGTAGGGAGTGGGGATGGGTAGATCGGAGGATGAGGGATTACTGATAACAAAGTAGGGAGTGAGGAGGGGGTAGATCGGAAGATGAGGGATTACTGATAAGAAAGTAGGGAGTGAGGAGGGGTAGATCGGAGGACGAGGGATTACTGATAAGAAAGTAGGGAGTGAGGAGGGGGTAGATCGGAGGATGAGGGATTACTGATAAGAAAGTAGGGAGTGAGGAGAAAGTAGATCGGAGGATGAGGGATTACTGATAAGAAAGTAGGGAGTGAGGAGGGGGTAGATCGGAGGATGAGGGATTACTGATAAGAAAGTAGAGAGTGAGGCGGGGATAGATCGGAGGATGAGGGATTACTGATAAGAAAGTAGGGAGTGAGGAGGGGGTAGATCGGAGGATGAGGGATTACTGATAAGAAAGTAGGGAGTGGGGAGGGGATAGATCGGAGGATGAGGGATTACTGATAAGAAAGTAGGGAGTGGGGAGGGGATAGATCGGAGGATGAGGGATTACTGATAAGAAAGTAGGGAGTGGGGAGGGGATAGATCGGAGGATGAGGGATTACTGATAAGAAAGTAGGGAGTGGGGAGGGGATAGATCGGAGGATGAGGGATTACTGATAAGAAAGTAGGGAGTGGGGAGGGGATAGATCGGAGGATGAGGGATTACTGATAAGAAAGTAGGGAGTGGGGAGGGGATAGATCGGAGGATGAGGGATTACTGATAAGAAAGTAGGGAGTGGGGAGGGGATAGATCGGAGGACGAGGGATTACTGATAAGAAAGTAGGGAGTGGGGAGGGGATAGATCAGAGGACGAGGGATTACTGATAAGAAAGTAGGGAGTGGGGAGGGGGTAGATCGGAGGACGAGGGATTACTGATAAGAAAGTAGGGAGTGGGGAATGGATAGATCGGAGGATGAGGGATTACTGATAAGAAAGTAGGGAGTGGGGAGGGGGTAGATCGGAGGATGAGGGATCCCTGATTAGGAAGTAGGGAGTGGGGAGGGGGTAGATCGGAGGACGAGGGATTACTGATAAGAAAGTCGGGAGTGTGGAGGGGATAGATCAGAGGATGAGGGATTACTGATAAGAAAGTAGGGAGTGGGGAGGGGATAGATCGGAGGACGAGGGATTACTGATAAGAAAGTAGGGAGTGGGGAGGGGATAGATCAGAGGACGAGGGATTACTGATAAGAAAGTAGGGAGTGGGGAGGGGATAGATCGGAGGACGAGGGATTACTGATAAGAAAGTAGGGAGTGGGGAATGGATAGATCGGAGGACGAGGGATTACTGATAAGAAAGTAGGGAGTGGGGAGGGGGTAGATCGGAGGATGAGGGATTACTGATAAGAAAGTCGGGAGTGTGGAGGGGATAGATCAGAGGATGAGGGATTACTGATAAGAAAGTAGGGAGTGGGGAGGGGATAGATCGGAGGATGAGGGATTACTGATAAGAAAGTAGGGAGTGGGGAGGGTGTAGATCAGAGGACGAGGGATTACTGATAAGAAAGTAGGGGGTGAGGAGGGGATAGATCAGAGGATGAGGGATTACTGATTAGGAAGTAGGGAGTGGGGAGGGGGTAGATCGGAGGACGAGGGATTACTGATAAGAAAGTCGGGAGTGTGGAGGGGATAGATCAGAGGATGAGGGATCCCTGATTAGGAAGTAGGGAGTGGGGAGGGGATAGATCGGAGGATGAGGGATTACTGATAAGAAAGTAGGGAGTGGGGAGGGTGTAGATCGGAGGACGAGGGATTACTGATAAGAAAGTAGGGAGTGAGGAGGGGGTAGATCGGAGGATGAGGGATCCCTGATTAGGAAGTAGGGAGTGGGGAGGGGATAGATCGGGGTTCGAGGAATTACTGATTAGGGAGTAGGGAGTGGGGAGGGGATAGATCGGAGGATGAGGGATCCCTGATTAGGAAGTAGGGAGTGGGGAGGGGATAGATCGGGGTTCGAGGAATTACTGATAAGAAAGTAGGGAGTGAGGAGGGGGTAGATCGGAGGATGAGGGATCCCTGATTAGGAAGTAGGGAGTGGGGAGGGGATAGAACGGGGTTCGAGGAATTACTGATTAGGGAGTAGGGAGTGGGGAGGGGATAGATCGGAGGACGAGGGATTACTGATAAGAAAGTAGGGGTTGAGGAGGGGATAGATCGGAGGATGAGGGATTACTGATAAGAAAGTAGGGGGTGAGGAGGGGATAGATCGGAGGATGAGGGATTACTGATAAGAAAGTAGGGAGTGGGGAGGGGATAGATCGGAGGACGAGGGATTACTGATAAGAAAGTAGGGGGTGAGGAGGGGATAGATCGGAGGATGAGGGATTACTGATAAGAAAGTAGGGGGTGAGGAGGGGATAGATCGGAGGATGAGGGATTACTGATAAGAAAGTAGGGGGTGAGGAGGGGATAGATCGGAGGACGAGGGATCCCTGATTAACCTGTTATCTTCTCAGTGGGTCACTTGAATCAGAAGATAATTGTCTTTGTACAAAAGTTTTCACAAACCGTGTCCCCAATTAGTATTTGCATCTGACTGCAAATGAATGAGAGATATGTGTATCTTTCCATCACAAAGGCAACTCCCGAGTCAACCGGAGTCTGAGTTATACTCTCACATTCCTAAGCTTCATGAAATGTAATATATATATCTATATGCATCCTTAATAATATAATGAATTCTTTTTCTGCAAGATTCTTACAAACCACAGTGTAGCTTTGCTAAGATTCATCAAAGAACTGAACCATCTCCATCTCATTAAGAATACATCACAGTTTGTTGTCATTTTCACGCATTTCATCAATCAAGAGGACAAGGGACAGGCCTCAATTAGAATGCCCGCGATAACTCGCTTACTTCGAAGTTTTTATACATCTACACCAGGATTATCTTGCTATTCGGGTTTCAAGTGCAGTAAAATTACAATATTCAAACTGTACATCTTTAAGATAAACTTGAGAGACAAAATTGGCAACTGACATGTTCAACCTGAATTTGTGTTAACATGTGAGGATGTTCGATTTACTAATGTAAAGCCGCTGTCACACCTTGACGTTTTAGCCAGCGTATGCCGACGTATGAAAAATTTGACTACGTTAAGAGCACGCTGAAGCACGCTGGCATACGTCGTAGTACGCCGAGCTCGTCGACAAATTTCGTGCATGCACAAAATTTGTCGACGTACGAGTATGCCAGCGTATGACTCACACCAGCACTCAATTTTGATACGTCGGCATACGCTGGCTAAAACGTCTAGGTGTGACAGGGGCTTAAGCAAAATGGAGAGATCCTTTACCTAATATGCTCCACCTTCCTCTCCCTTTGATCCCAATTTTGCAGCATGGCGTCCCTGGTTTTGTTTTGTGTTTGTTTGGTTTTGTGTTCGACTGATTTATTTGATTTTCGTGCATACTTCACGAGTGTGTCTGCTTCTCCGTTTATTCTGTTGTCATGTCTCGGGAGGTAAGGAATCGCGCCTGCCTTTAGAGGACGGAGGAATGTGTATTCCCTGATGAATCAGTGGTGCCAAGGCTGTGACTTGTCGGAATACATTTTGCGGGAAAGATAGGGAGCGAGTATACTGAGGATCTGGACAACTGGGAAGTGCGCGTACACTCGTGGCGACAAATGAGCTCGTGGAAGGCTGCACGGAAACGTGTCGAGAAGGCGTTGTAGATGATTGGATTAACCGCAGAGCTCAAGTAGAAGAACACACCTGTGAGGATAGAAGATAGGTCGTGTCACTTGGGGAATGAACTGTTCTCAGAAAAGGTGTTGGAGGTGAAAAATGATTGTGTGGTGCACCAATAGGGTAAAATTGTATCACATTGGGGGGGGGGGGGCTACATGTCCGCATGACGACGGCGACATTCAGAATGCATTTGAATTCCCAGGTCATGCACAGTCCAGTGTTTGTGTCCTTCAGGTAACCCCAGTCAAAGGGGGTTTCTTCTGTCACTGTTTTTCAAGCATTCTATGGGGAAACACACCTCAATATTAGACACTGGTGACTCGGGGTACATCGCTCGCTCACCAGAAACCACATGAAGGGTATTGTAGTAGAATGCGAGAGACTCTGTCCACGTGTTGACAAAGCTGTAGAAGAGTCTGTCGATGTGGAATGGAGCCCAGCAAAGGCCAAATACAAGCACGAGGACAGCTGTGGGAATTGAAAAGGTGTGTCAAGGATATGTTGATCGTTCTATCTACCTCCAACTAACCTGCAATGATATACACATCGTTCGATCGATGCGCTCTTCGATCATTTATGTAACGGGGCAGGAAGGAATCAACACCATCCGGAGTAAAGGCCGCCATTTTATTTTCATATAAATAAAGTTGTGATCAAAATGAAAAAAAAAAAGTTTTCATTTATAAAATGTCTTAACAAATGGAGTTTTCCTTAACAAATGGAGTTTTCCTTAACAAATGGAGTTTTCCTTAACAAATGGAGTTTTCCTTAACAAATGGAGTTTTCCTTAACAAATGGAGTTTTCCTTAACAAATGGAGTTTTCCTTAACAAATGGAGTTTTCCTTAACAAATGGAGTTTTCCTTAACAAATAGAGTTTTCCTTAACAAATGGAGTTTTCCTTAACAAATGGAGTTTTCCTTAACAAATGGAGTTTTCCTTAACAAATGGGGTTTTCCTTAACAAATGGAGTTTTCCTTAACAAATTTTTCATTTATATACTTTGTTCCCCCTCCATCCCCTCCCTTACCTCAAATGGCCACACAGTTGACATCGCACGTGACAAAGCCGAATGCCTCAACTCTGTGTTTGCCTCAAAATCCTTAGTCCCCAACCCATCCCTCTCTGTTCCCACCTTTCCCAGTCGAACCCAACTGCTCCTGGACTCTGTGTCCTTCTCTCCTGACAATGTGGAGAAGTTTCTGTCAAACCTCGACTCTGATTCTTCAAGTGGACCAGACGGCATCAGCCCACGGGTCCTAAAATTCTGCTCTGCCGCTCTATCTCACCCTCTCTCTGTTCTTTTCACCCTATCTTTTGCTCAAGGTCATCTGCCAGCATCCTGGAAATCAGCAAACATTACCGCTTTACACAAAAAGGTGCAAAAACAGATCCTTGCAACTACAGACCAATCGGCCTGCTCCCAATTATCAGCAAAGTCATGGAATCCATCATTGCTTCGGATATGAAATCTTTCCTCTTCTCCAATGGCTTGATCTCTGATCATCAATTTGGTTTCAGACCAGGTCACTCTAATCTGGACATGCTGCTTCTGCTGTCTCAACAATGGATGGAGGTCCTCAATGCCAAACAGGAAATCAGAGCTGTCTCCCTTGACATATCACGTGCCTTCGATACGGTCTGGCACCCAGCTCTGCTCACCAAACTCTCCTCCTATGGTATCCATGGAAATCTCCATGCATGGATTGCGGACTTCCTCTCTGGTCGTAGTAAACGTGTGGCCCTGAATGGATTTCTCTCATCTCCCCTTCCTGTTCAGGCTGGAGTTCCCCAAGGCAGTGGGCTGGGCCCTGTGCTTTTTCTGGTCTTTATCAATGATCTCTCCGACTCTCTGGAAAATCCTCTCTATCTCTTTGCTGATGACTCCACTCTCTGCCGCTCCATTCCTCTTCCCTCAGATCGGCAGTCTGCAGCCTCCTCACTCTCTGAAGACCTGGACAAAATCACAGACTGGGCAAACAAGTGGAACATGTCTTTCAATCCTGACAAATCTCACACTCTAACTGTGTCTCTCTGAAAAGATCGACTGGACAACCCTCCCATCTACTTTCTCAACAATCCTCTCCAAGAAGTTCTGTCGCTCAAGCTTTTGGGTCTCACTATCTGCCATGATCTTTCTTGGGAAAACTACATTTCCAAGCTGGCCTCCAAAGCCAGTCGCCGACTGGGCATCCTCCGTCATGCGAAGTCCTTCCTAGGCACACCTGAGCTCCTCACCACACACAAGGCTTTCATCCGCAGCTCAATGGAATACTGTTCTCTCCTATGGGCTGGTGCTCCTGCCTCACACCTAGCTCGGCTTCACGCTGTTGAATCCAAAGCTTTCAGAATCATTGGAATCTCCCACGATGAAGCTATCTCTGAGGGCCTTTCACTCACTCACCGCAGGCAGCTATGTCGTCTTTCTGTCTTCTACCGACTCCTCTCCGGCCTTGCTCCCCCAGCTCTCTCTGTGCTCTGTCCCCCAAATATTCCTACAGGTCGCACAAGATCTGCCAGCAACCCTCTGATGGTTAAACTGCCGAAATCTCGGCTCTGTGCTCACCTTCACTCTTTCATTCCTCTTTTCTCCCGCCTCTGGAACAAACTCCCACACTCCCTTCAATCCCACTCCTCCCTCCAGGTCTTTAAAACAGCTGTTCACCACCATCTCTTATCTTCCCCCATCCAAAACCTTGATCTTTTCTACCTCCACTAATTCACCCCAGATCCACCTTGTTTGAAATTCCAACTTCTTTCCTGGAAGTCCTGGCAGTGTCCATATGTTTTATACCTCTCCCACCCCCCCCCCCCCCCTTCCCATGCCTCCCCCCCAAAGCCCTCTCCCTCCCACAGATCTCTCGATGTCTCCATGTCTCTCGGTCCCTGCTCTCAAATGTTGTGTTTGTGTCCTTCCCCCTCTCTCCCCATCTTGTCTACCGCTCCCGATGTTATTTGTTTTATGTGTCGGTTTGTCTGTTTGTCTTTCTGTGTGATTAATGTTCGCTCTTTCACGAGCCTCGATATTGTATACAAAAAAAATAAAAAAGGAGTTTTCCTTAACAAATGGAGTTTTCCTTAACAAATGGAGTTTTCCTTAGCAAATGGAGTTTTCTTTAACAAATGGAGTTTTCCTTCACAAATGAAGTTTTCCTTAACAAATGGAGTTTTCCTTAACAAATGGAGTTTTCCTTAACAAATGGAGTTTTCCTTAGCAAATGGAGTTTTCCTTAGCAAATGGAGTTTTCCTTAACAAATGGAGTTTTCCTTAACAAATGGAGTTTTCCTTAACAAATGGAGTTTTCCTTAACAAATGGAGTTTTCCTTAACAAATAGAGTTTTCCTTAACAAATGGAGTTTTCCTTAACAAATGGAGTTTTCCTTAATAAATGGAGTTTTCCTTAACAAATGGAGTTTTCCTTAACAAATGGAGTTTTCCTAGCAAATGGAGTTTTCCTTAACAAATGGAGTTTTCCTTAACAAATGGAGTTTTCCTTAACAAATGGAGTTTTCCTTAACAAATGGAGTTTTCCTTAACAAATGGAGTTTTCCTTAACAAATGGAGTTTTCCTTAACAAATAGAGTTTTCCTTAACAAATGGAGTTTTCCTTAACAAATGGAGTTTTCCTTAACAAATGGAGTTTTCCTTAACAAATGAAGTTTTCCTTAACAAATGGAGTTTTCCTTAACAAATGAAGTTTTCCTTAACAAATGGAGTTTTCCTTAACAAATGGAGTTTTCCTTAACAAATAGAGTTTTCCTTAACAAATGGAGTTTTCCTTAACAAATGGAGTTTTCCTTAACAAATAGAGTTTTCCTTAACAAATGGAGTTTTCCTTAACAAATGGAGTTTTCCTTAACAAATGGAGTTTTCCTTAACAAATGGAGTTTTCCTTAACAAATGGAGTTTTCCTTAGCAAATGGAGTTTTCCTTAACAAATGGAGTTTTCCTTAACAAATGGAGTTTTCCTTAACAAATGGAGTTTTCCTTAACAAATGGAGTTTTCCTTAACAAATGGAGTTTTCCACAAATACAAAGCAATGATATACACATTTAGAAGTTTTTATTACACTGAGGGTATGATTTTGACACGCACCTCTTTGCTATGCTGCAGTAATTACCCAACTTTCTGCCATCTTGATTTTTAAGGACAGGCATTGACGCACGTGATTACGAGTATTAGTGAGCAACACCATAATGAAAAATTTCAACAAAAATTATGAACATAAAAATATTTTATGTTTATCTTTCTTTATAAATTCAAAAGTTCTGGTTAAATTTGAACGGCACACTCGAACATTTAATCTATTGTGTACTTTTCATCGGTTCCAACTTGTTAGCACTTTCCACCTTAAACTTTGTTCCATTTATTTGTCCAACCAATGGCAGTAGTGTAGGTGTGGTTTTTTCTGGTGGTTAACCAATCATATCGCTCGGTAACCCGTGTCCCATATCTCCAATCAGGTTCATACAGCACGACCTTTCTTTGTATCCTTATTCCCCTTTCCCTCCATTGCAATTGTGACGTCAGTCGTTGTCCTGCTGACTTTGGAATCCTCAACACTAACCTGTTTTGCAACGAGGACAGATAGTGGTGAGGGTGGAGCAAATGATGGTGGACTGAATCCCAGGTGGTGTGGCAGTTGGCTTCAAACAACTAGATGGTATTCATAGAATACTTACCCTGCGCAGTCAACTTGTTGCCAACTTGTGAGCCAACTCTTCTGTTTTTGAACATATTTTTTTGGGATCCAATATGGCTGCCAGACCACGTGAACGATGACATCATCAATTTATATTCTCGAATATAATTGTTGCTTAGATCATGCTCAATACATTTCAAACTGATCAGACCAAGTGTTGTCCCTGTTGAATTATGATGTCATAATTATAACTCCAATGACGTCATCGTTAACAACACCTATTCCCCATATGGAGTTCTTTACAATGAGTCGTGTTTCAATTTTTTCCACGCATGGTTTTGGAGATATAGAGGTGCAACATTTTTCGGTTTTTCCAAGATGGCGCCTGTACCACATGACCTATGACGTCATGATTATCATTAAAATATTCTTCATGAGGAGGCATTCCTATGGTGGAAATTTCGTGCCCATCAGTCTAACAGTTGCAGAGGAATTTTTGTTTTATTCATAATGATCAGATCAAGCGTTGTACTTGTCAAATTACGACGTCATAATTAAGGCACCAATGACATCACCATCAACATATCTTATTCCCCATTGTGAGTTCTTGACAATGAGCCATGTTTCAATTTTTCTGCCTGCAATTCAAATGGCACTACAACTTTTCTTTTTCTTTTTTTTTCTTTTTTTTGTATACAGGATCGAGCCTCGTGAAAGAGCTAACATTTATCACACAAAAAAATCAAACAGACACACAAAGTATATAATAAGGGGAGCTATATAATAAGGGTAGCGGTAGACAAGATGGGGAGAGAAGGGGAAGGACACAAACACAACATTTGAGAGCAGGGACATCGGGAGAAATGTGGGAGGGAGAGGGCTTGGGGCGGGGAGGCGTGGGAAGGGGGGGCGTGGGAATGGAGGGGGGGTGGGAGAAGTATAAAACACAAGGACACTGCAAGGATTTCCAGCAAGGAAGTTGGTATTTCAAAAAAGTGAATCTGGGGTGAAATTAGCAGGGGTAGAAAAGATCAAGGTTTTGGATGGGGGAAGATAAGAGATGGTGGTGAACAGCTGTTTTAAAGACCTGGAGGGAGGAGTGGGATTGAAGAGAGTGAGGGAGTTTGTTCCAGAGGTGGGAGAAAAGAAGAATGAAGGAGTGAAGGTGAGCAGAGAGTCTTGATTTTGGCAGTTTAACCATAAGAGGGTTGCAGGCAGATCTTGTGCGACCTGTAGGAATATTTGGGGGACAAAGCCCAGAGAGAGCTGGGGGGGGGGGGGGCAAGGCCAGAGAGGAGTCGGTAGAAGATGGAAAGACCACCAACCTGCCTGCGATGAGTAAGTGAAAGGCCCCCGGAGTTAACTTCATCGCGGGACATTCTTATGATTCTGAACGCTTTGGTTTCAACAGCGTGAAGCCGAGCTAGGCGTGAGGCAGGAGCACCAGACCAGAGGGGAGAGCAGTATTCCATAGAGCTGCGGATGAAAGCCTTGTATGTGGTGAGGAGCTCAGGTGTGCCAAGGAAGGACTTCGCTCGACGGAGGATGCCCAGTCGGCGACTGGCTTTGGAGGCCAGATTTGAAATGTGGTTTTTCCAGGAAAGATCATGGCAGATAGTGAGACCCAAAAGCTTGAGCGACAGAACTTCTTGGAGAGGATTATTCAGAAAGTGGATGGGAGGGTTGTCCAGTCGGTCTTTTCGGAGAGACATCATAAGAGTGTGAGATTTGTCAGGATTGAAAGACATGTTCCACTTGTTTGACTAGTAACCAGTCACATAACTGATTCTGCTCATGAGAACACCGAATGTCTCCACCACGTTTATGCTTCCAAATGTTGTGTTCTCAACCCCTCACCCCGTTGCTGCTCTACCCACTCACACCCAACTGCTCGCAGACACTGCATCCTCCTCACCTGATAAGGGAGAGAGAGGATGTAACAACCCTCGACTCCGATCCTGCGACACGCTCCATTGGCTTCAGTGATCGTGTCTAAAACAAACTACTCTGCAGCTCTTAACACATTATTTTTGGCTTTTTTCAATTTATAATTTGCCATACGGTCTGCTTAGAAGTCAGACAACATCACATTACATTCAAGGGTTCAAAAAATGGATCCTTTTTACTAAAAGGCTCATTAGCTGGATTTACAATTCTCAGCAAAGACATGCAATCCATCATCACAGTTGACATCAAATCATTCCTTTTATCCAACATCCTGATCTCAGACCATCCATTGATTTGGTTTGCGGCCCAGTTACTCTACCCTGGACTCTCCACATTGCTGCTGCCGTCCCAACAATGGATGGATGCCATGAATCTCAGACAAGAGATCAGGGTCATGTCTCTGGACACATCACAAGCATTTGACACAATCTAGCGCGTCACATAATTACAATTAATGTCAATATTCTCCCCTGTGTTCTTTTGATCTGATCAGTATTGTGAATGAAGGCAGTCACAAAATAAATGGAGTACAATGTACAAACAACCCAGAACGAGAAGACTGATCGAACACACTGAATTAGCTACCTTGCTTGTGCGACAGCCTTAGTACCAGGTAAGCAAATTTTTAAAAATAATAAACACATTGGGTACGCCATTTTGACTCTGGATATGGGCACACCTTCCCCAAAACAACAGATTTAACTCTAAATACAGCAAACACTCAACAGCATCACATGAGATACCTGTGTACTCGCCCTCACTACCTGGATCTCTTGAATATGCTGAGTAAAAGCAGTCCCCACTTGCAGCATCATGTGATCTCCACGTTACTCTTCTCAGCATGAGCACCACCACACTGAGCACACACATCACATGACTCCAAACTCTGACATGACTTTTACAGACGTATCAGATTACCTCCAATCATGCATCAGAAGGTCATGGAATCCATCATCGGAGTTCATATGAAATCCCTCCTTTTCTCCAACAGCCTCACCTCAGGTCACCAATTTGGATTCAGACCAGGCGGGGTTACTCCACCATGGACATGTTGCTTGTACTTACCCAACAATGGAAGGCCCTCAATGTCAGACAAGAGATCACGACCGTTTCTCTAAACTCATCTCGTGCTTTTGATGCAGTCTGACATTCTGCCTTTCTCTCCAAACTCCAAGGTCAACTCCACATATGCTTATTGACTTCATATACTCTCGTAACCAACATGTGACTCTTAACGGAATCCTTTCATCTCCTCTACCTGTCAAGGCTTGAGTGTCCCAAGGCAGTGTTCCTTTTCCTGATCTTCATAAATGATCTCCATGACTCTCTGGGAAATCCTTTTTATCAATTTGCTGATGACTCCACACCCTGTCGTGACATCCCGCATCCTACCTACAGGTAGCCTGCAGCCTCTTAACTCTCCCCAGATCTTGAGAACATATCAAGCTGGTCGAACACTTGGAATATGTCTTTCAATCCTGACAAATCTCACTCTCTCACTCTTTCTCAGTAAGGACAATCTGGCAACCCCCACTACCACCATCTACTTTCTTAACAATATTTTTGAAAAGGTTGAGTCATTCAAAGTCTTGGGTCTCATTATTCGCCATGGACTTGTTGGGCAAACCACATTTCAGGCCTCCAAAACCAGCTGCCGAATGGGCATCCTCCATCATACAAAATCCTTCCTTGGCACACCTGAACTCCTATCCACCTATGTATGAAGGCCTTCATCTGAAGCTTCATGGAGTACTGCTTTCCCCTCTGGGATTTCTCAGCTTGAACGCCATGGAAATCAGGGCCTTTAAGATTATTGGAATCGCCCGCGATGAAGCTGGGTCTATGGGACTGTCATTTCACCATCGCAGACAGGTCGGTGGTCTCTATGTCTTATACTGCCTCCGTTCTAATCTTGCAGTCTCTTCTTCTCTTTCTGTGCTTTGCCCGCCCCCCCCCCCGGCTCCCCCCTCCATGTCTCTGCATGGCTCACACAGTCCAACATAAACCCCTTTCTGGTGAAAACACCTAAATCCAGGAGCACTGCTCACCTCCACTCATTTGTTCCTCTTTTCTCCCACCTGTGGAACCAACTTCCACATTCTCTTTAAATCCTCCATCCAGATCTTCAAGACAGCGGTACACCACCATCACGGATAGTCGCCAATCCAAAACCATAATCTTTTCTTCCTGTTTTCCCTCCTGAGAGTATCCTTTTGTATCCTTCTTGTCCACCACATGCATTATCTTCTGCACCGCAACCACATTCCACCCCACACCCTTTGTTTGTCCAAGTCTCTCTATCTTGGCCTTCAACTCTGCTGTTGGTGTTTGCTCCCTCTCTCTCTCCACTGTTCTCTTTGCATCCTGTTATGTATTGATACATTCAGTGTACTAACTCTTCCATGAGCCTCGACTATGTACACAATTTTTATTTATTTATAAAAAAGCTCCTCAACTTTCCAATTTCACCTCAATCCTGACACCATTTAAAACTCGTCGTGTCACTGTGCTCTCCACATCTACACCGGCTCCATTCTCCATCATCCATACTTCTATGTTCATGCACATCATGGGAATTTTCTGGAGAGTTGTCCGGGTGAATAACCAGGTGAATTCCTGCTTCGACCCCCTTAGTAGCTTGCTGCAACCCTAGAAACGTTAGAGTGCTGCTCCCCACCCAATACTCCTGGTTCAATTTAACTTTCTTAAGTACAAATAAAGGTCTATTTCACATCACATCGATTAGACGTCATGCACTTGAGTGCAGTCCTGAAACTTTGATTCTTCCTGAGGTGACCTCACACTCTTGTCATTCATCAATCACGGACAGGTGCAATGGCTGAATGTGGGACTTTGAGCAGTCTTTTGCTCCCATACCACATCTACTACAAGTGTAATGGGCCTGTATATACCGGTACTCTATCCAATTCCATCATACAATAGCACATGATACTTGCCAGGATGTTGGACGTACTGAATCACAAAATTCCATGACACAAGATATCCTTCCCCATGACACAATACCTCACCCATTACAAGAACATGCTTTTCTTGCCATGACGACACATGTGTCTAATGAGATAAGCTTCGACTGAAAAGCAAAGGTCGAGCTCCCCTTACCCTGATTCTTAAACAATGCAGTTTGCTTTGCTTCCTTTAGCTTCTCGTCTTGAAGCATGTGTTTGAGAGACAGAAAGCTGGGCCATCGCCTAACCTTTTATCCTTTTAACATTTGTCCATCTCCACTGAAACACATCCTGAGCCCAGCTGGTGGTGCCTATTGGTCACAGGCATGAAGTGATTATCCAAACACATGACCTGAAAACACTGAATGGACATGCATGATACAATCCCAAACACATTTTTCGCATATGTGATACATTGATACTACTAGCGTGACTCAGCGCGCGGAGCACGCCTCACCACACGTCGTTTCAGAGGGGGAGGCATCTTTGACCATTTCGGTGTCTTTTGGGTTTCATGGTGTTTTGGGTCTTCAGGGCCATTTGGGTCTTCAGGGTCTTTTGGATCCTCTGGGCCTTTAAGGGTATTTTAGGTCTTTGAGGTGTTTTGGGTCTTCAGGGTCTTTTGGGTCTTTTTTTTTTTTTTTTTTTTTTTTTGTTTGTTTGTTTGTTTGTTTGTATACAAGGTCGAGGCTCGTGAAAGAGCGAACATTAATCACACAGAAAGACAAACCGACACATAAAACATATAACATAGGGAGCGGTAGACAAGATGGGGAGAGAGGGGGAAGGACACAAACACAACATTTGAGAGCAGGGACCGAGAGACATGGAGACATCGAGAGATCTGAGAGAGGGCCAGGGCTTTGGGGGGGGGGGCGTGGGAAGGGGGCGGTGGGAGAGGTATAAAACATATGGACACTGCCAGGACTTCCAGGAAAGAAGTTGGAATTTTAAACAAGGTGGATCTGGGGTGAATTAGCGGGGGTAGAAAAGATCAAGGTTTTGGATGGGGGAAGATAAGAGATGGTGGTGAACAGCTGTTTTAAAGACCTGGAGGGAGGAGTGGGATTGAAGGGAGTGAGGGAGTTTGTTCCAGAGGCGGGAGAAAAGAGGAATGAAAGAGTGAAGGTGAGCAGAGAGCCGAGATTTCGGCAGTTTAACCATCAGAGGGTTGCTGGCAGATCTTGTGCGACCTGTAGGAATATTTGGGGGACAGAGCACAGAGAGAGATGGGGGTGCAAGGCCGGAGAGGAGTCGGTAGAAGACAGAAAGACCACCTACCTGCCTGCGGTGAGTGAGTGAAAGGCCCTCAGAGATAGCTTCATCGCGGGAGATTCCAATAATTCTGAAAGCTTTGGTTTCAACAGCGTGAAGCCGAGCTAGGTGTGAGGCAGGAGCACCGGCCCATAGGGGAGAACAGTATTCCATTGAGCTGCGGATGAAAGCCTTGTATGTGGTGAGGAGCTCAGGTGTGCCGAGGAAGGACTTCGCACGACGGAGGATGCCCAGTCGGCGACTGGCTTTGGAGGCCAGCTTGGAAATGTGGTTTTCCCAAGAAAGATCATGGCAGATAGTGAGACCCAAAATCTTGAGCGACAGAACTTCTTGGAGAGGATTGTTGAGAAAGTAGATGGGAGGGTTGTCCAGTCGATCTTTTCGGAGAGACATAGTAAGAGTGTGAGATTTGTCAGGATTGAAAGACATGTTCCACTTGTTTGACCAGTCTGTGATTTTGTCCAGGTCTTCAGAGAGTGAGGAGGCAGCAGACTGCCGATCTGAGGGAAGAGGAATGGAGCGGCAGAGAGTGGAGTCATCAGCAAAGAGATAGAGAGGATTTTCGAGAGAGTCAGAGAGATCATTGATGAAGACCAGAAAAAGCACGGGGCCCAGAACACTGCCTTGGGGAACTCCAGCCTGAACAGGAAGAGGAGATGAGAGAAACCCATTCAGGGCCACACGTTGACGACGACTAGAGAGGAAGTCCGCCAGCCATGCGTGGAGATTTCCATGGATACCAAAGGAGGAGAGTTTGGTGAGCAGAGCGGGGTGCCAGACCGTGTCGAAGGCACGTGATATGTCGAGGGAGACAGCTCTAATTTCCTGTTTGGCATTGAGGACCTCCATCCATTGTTGAGACAGCAGAAGCAGCATGTCCAGAGTAGAGTGACCTGGTCTGAAACCAAATTGATGATCAGAGATCAAGCCATTGGAGAAGAGGAAAGATTTCATATCCGAAGCAATGATGGATTCCATGACTTTGCTGATAATTGGGAGAAGGCTGATTGGTCTGTAGTTGCTAGGATCTGTTTTTGCACCTTTTTTGTGCAAAGCGGTGATGTTGGCTGATTTCCAAGCAGATGGCAGTTGACCTTGAGCAAAAGAGAGGGTGAAGAGAACAGAGAGAGGGTGAGATAGAGCAGCAGAGCAGGATTTTAGGACCCGTGGGCTGATGCCGTCGGGTCCAGTTGCAGAATCAGAATTTTGGTGTCTTTGGTGTCTTCAGAGGCTTTTGGGTCTTAAGGGTCTTCGGTGTCTTTTGGGTATTTTGCGTCTTAAGGTTATTTTGGTTCTTCTTGGTCTTTAAGGGTCTTTTTGGGTCTTCAGGGTCTTTTGGGTCTTCGGGGTATTTTTGGTCTTCGGGGTCTTTTGGGTCTTCAGGATCTTTTGGGTCTTCGGGGTCTTTTGGGTCTTCGTGGTGTTTTGGGTCTTCGGGGTGTTTTGGGTCTTTGGGGTGTTTTGGGTCTTCGGGATGGTTTGGGTCTTCGGGGTGTTTTGGGTCTTCGGGGTGTTTTGGGTCTTCTGGGTGTTTTGGGTCTTTGGGTATTCAGGGTCTTTTTGAGCCTCAGGGCATTGAAGGGTATTTCAGGTCTTCAGGGGTCTTGGTGGTCTGAAGGGTCTTGGGGGAATTAAAGGGTCATCAAAGGTCTGAGGGGTCTCGGCATTCTTAACGCAATTAAGAGGGTTAATTAAGAGGATGGTAATGGTAATTGTATTTGAAGAAGAACAAGACGTTTTCGTCGCATATAAACATACATACATAGCGACATAACGACATACATAACCATATACGTTTGCTCTATTATAATAAGAGATTACAAATTTCTATTTCAACCGATTTTCTTTCTTTAACGTGTTGTTGTAGTTGATGTTGCTGGCGAGCCCTAATGTATTTCAGGATATCTCAGTTGGTAACCTCCTGGCCATTGCGCCATCGCACCTGGGTTTCATGTGCAATGGGGTCGGTTTGAGTAGTAACCGTCTTTCTGATGCAGTGTCGGCAGGTGCTGCTGCTTCTCGGAGCACGCAGTGGTTTGCATGGGGATGTACAGAGGGTGATACGCGCTCAGGTTGTAGATCCTAAAAACACAGCAAGCGGATAATTTGGATATGGTACCGGCACGCAATAGCTTGCTTTGTCGAAAAGACCCTGATAGCTTGCGCTGGTACCCAAGCCAAATACCCTGCACGGGTTTATAGCTGAGTCATCAGCACTACCTTCGGTAAGTAAGAGCCCTGGGATTTAGATAGGGCAAGGGCACGATAAACTTGATGACCGTTACCATTGTCTTAATCACCTTGTGAATTCAGCGAAGATACATTTGATGACTGGCACAACCAGAAGCTTTATTTTAAAAGTAGAACATTCTAAGGACTTATTCTTAGTAGTCAGGCTCACTATGTTTTTTTCGTTCAAATTTTTGGTAGCTTAGCAAAACTATACATTTTTGGAATATTCAGAGCATGAGGAATCCAAAAATTAATGTTTACATTTGCGTAGACACCTTTGCGATAATGACCCTCAGGACAGAGATGACGATCTGTAAAAGCATATTCCTGAACGGTATAGACCTAGTAGATCCTGTGTATAGGACTTATAGTTCAATCTGATACTACCTATAACTTCCTATAACAACCTATAACTTCAAAGGACTTGCAATATCATGTATTATGTAATACAGTTATATCACAAATATAAAGACAATGGTTTTCAATCTCCTTTGTTTGTTGCTTTTCTATAATCCTGAGCACTATTTTGAGGCCTTTATTGGATTCCTTGACCCAGAAAACATAGGATTAGCATATTTAACTAAGTTTCTAGGTTGACTAGAAGCCGAGATCGCGCAAAATATGTATTTCATGGCGGCCATTTTCAAAATCCAAAATGGCGGTCATGCAGGTGTCTGCAAATGCCAACATTGATGTTCGGATTCTCCATGCTCTGATGATTACAAATATGTACAGGTTTGCTAATCTCCCAAAATTTTTAACGAAATTATATTTGTTAACATAGTGAACCTGGTGAACATGGTGAACAACTATATTGTTATATTCTTCTCATGGAGTCGAAAAGCCATTGCTTCAATATTCTAATGTACATGAGGATTTGCTAACCATAATCAAAAATGTCACAACGTGGACAAACGTCAAAAATCCAACGACGTCACAAGAAATCAAAAAAATATTTCTTTGTCATTCCCAATGTTTCATTTGTCATTCCCAATCCTTCACACGCCATTTTGGTGCCATGCCCAGAGATGTTTTTTCCTGAGAAAGCAAAAGCAATTTTCCTCCTTAAAGTCGCCGTTGTAACGTTGCGGCCGCCATTTCGTGAAGGCAATTTGTTGCATCTGTACATTTTTGGCGACAGACTAATGTGAATTTTTCTTACGCATACAAATTGCTGTTTTTGCAAATCATTGTGGGTGATTGATGTAGTCACGAGGCATAAAAGTTGAGAATGTTAGCATGCCAGAGGTTCAATGTCACTCTGCGGAGAATTCATTTTGTACAAGAAAGATCGTGTTGTTGCCTTAAAACGAGCCCTTTCACGAGATTGAAGTAGAAATGGCAAATCAAACCAATTCAAACCAAAGTTGAAATGGCAGATCAAGCAATAATGAATTTCGGACATGAAATGAACCGTTTGGCTAAAGAAGACGTCATTAGAGCACTTTGTGGCCTGCGATTTGAATTGTAAAAAAAAAATTCAGTTTAAATAATTTTGTAATCGGGAGCAATTTCATTTTGTCATGACAGTTGGTTTAAACCGAGCACAGTTTTCCCAGCTTTCCAATCCTGATTCGATTCTCGAATTCACTACGAACGTGAAATGGTACTTTACTACAAGTATCGCAAAGCAGGCTATCCCTCGGACGCACATCGATGTGAACATTCATTATCACACACTGCCTTTCCATGGCATTCATAGTTAGTTGCATTAAGGCCAAAACTACTGATATCCTGGAAAATGTTTCAAAAGTTTCTTCTTTAAACTCGAGGGGGGTAGGAAACTTTAACCATTGGTGAATATCTTCTTTTTTTAGTAAATATTGGCACCACAAGAGGCATTTCTGTATGAAAATCACTCAGGCAAAGGATGGCATTGAACTCACAAATATGAACAGAATATTACTTTCACCTATAACTACCCTCATTGTCTACCATTCGGTGATGAAAATGTTAGAAGCCTACCGATTCCAGAGCTTATCATCAGGCAATACGACAACGTACCGAGCATCTTGGACACGGGGTGATGAGGAGAATGTATTGAACGCGCCACACTGTAAGGTCCCTGTGACCCCTGCATTTGAGTCTTCAGCAGTAGCTTGTGTACATTTGCTCCTCTGAGCTGCAAAAAGTACATCATATAGGTTGGTACTTGTTTGATTTTCTATCATGAATCTGCAAGCATGTGGGATATGTTGAGAAAAACTAAAGTTAAAGCACGCAAAAAATATCCAGGCTCTTACAACATGCGTCCGTTTTTAAAGATTCCGTTATGTTCTCCCAAATACATAATAATTACAACTGCAAGATGATGTGTTAAGACTGTGTTAAGATGTCTTAAGACTGGAACATCATGTGATTGCATGGAACAGACAATTGTTACGGATTCGTCACTTCCGTTGTTGTGGGTTTCATCCACTGTAAACATTTTTGATTCCATGTACTATTATTGTTTTCAAAAGGTTTATTGTTTATGAACTGTTTTCAAAAGGTGAAAAAGATAGAGTTAAAAGAAACAGGAAACCGGATCGGGAACTGGACGACGAAGAAGAAGAGAAAAGAAGGCGGAGCGAGTGGAGTCGGACAAGAAGCAGAGTTGCTTTGCATTCTGGAGCGAACGTTGGCGAGCAAGAGTCACGAGTGAACTTTGGGTTCCCAGGAAAGGGATTCCTGCGACAGAGTTGTTATCGCTGTGACAGATTCACCTGCGTGTCAGGTTTTGCGATTGATTCCGAAGAGAATCCTCGTCGTGCCGTTACGTCTCGAGTACGGGCCGTCGGCTATTTTGACTCGCGTGCTTTGTGCGTCGAGCAAGGTTTCTTTGCTTCGCTTCAGCCGTTCTCACAGCATTCAGACGTTTATCTGGTGTGTGTGTGTGCAACGCGGATTTTGAAGGTAAATCTGAGGTTCGCCGACTGTGAGCCGTGAAACGTCCATACCCGAGGGTGTGAGTTCCCAGTCGCCTGGAGGGCGCCTTTGGATTTCCCAGTCGCCTTGAGGGCGCCATTGCGCAGCTCTGGCAGAGGGACTGTACTTGTCATCCGAACGGGATTCTGGTCTCGATTTGACATCGTTCTGACGATCGCTGGAGCGGATCGACTTTGGCTTGAAGCCGGAATTAACGACTTTGGCTTGAAGCCGGGAATAGAGACATTGGGGAATGTTCTTGTTTCACTCACTTGGAGCACAGTGAGTTATATATTACAAAACTGATGGTACCATCATAGGATATATATATTGATTGTACTTTTGATTACTATTATTGTTGTACTGTTATTCTTGTGTGATCTTAATACAATATTTGTTTGTTGGTAACAATTGGTGTGGCTTCACCATTGATCTTTGACGTACAGAATCACACATTTTTCTGCCGTGACTCCTCTCGGGGCTCGGAGGTACAGTGGTACACTGTGACCAGGGGGTTTGGGGAGGAGCACGTAACACAATGAAAATTATAATGTGCTCTAGAACGACAACATTGCTTAATCTTGAATAAGAAGGTCGATTGACAAAACATAGAACTTTTCTTTTCTTGTGTTATATTAACTTTTTTATGTTTAATACAAGAAAACCTTAAATCAAGAAAACTTGTGATGTAGGAAGATGAAGTCTCATATCCATATTGCATTCTGATTCTTTTAATTAATGTCTCCATAACCATCTAATCTTATTAATGAATCTATCTTCTTTTCTTCTATTCTATATACTAGGGCATGCCCGTACTATATATAAGCTAGGACGTGCCCGTACGTGGGTGCCCGTTCCTTGCCAAAAAAAAAAAAAAAAAAAAATTTGTGTAGGGGTGTGTGTGTGTAAACATCCTAGGGCGTGCCCGTACGTGGGTGCAAAAAAACATGCGTGCAAACAACAACAACAAAAAAAAACTTTGAAACCACGTGGCAGTAACGACCACAGAACCCCCCCCCCCCCTCTATTTACATGAATGGTTTGGTCCATTCGCAACGACCACAGAACCCCCCCCCCCCCCCCTCTATTTACATGCAATGGTTTGGTCCAAAGCGAACGGCTTGCAGTGTTTGGTAAAGAAATCGCCATAGCTCGGTAAGTACTTGTCCGATTAATATGAAACCTTGAAAAGGCACATCCTCGGGTCCCCAGCAATATACCTGGCAAGTTTCAAGTATATCGGACCCGTGGTTGTCGAGAAACAGCGGTCACAGACAAACAAACGTACAAACGTACAAACAAACAAACACACAGAGATTACTGGAATTATAGATAGATATACAGTGTCCTGGAAAAGTATTCACCCCCAACCAATAATGTCACATTTAGATGAATTACAAATTATGTAGAATTTTATTTTCCAAATAAACTTTTTTTATTAACAACTGAATTGATCAAACTAAACATTGAAGTTATCAAACGTTATCATTGAAGGTGGTTACATGTCCAAAATACCTGCAAAAACGTGTTCAAATCAAAATTCACTGGTTGCAGTTGTAGAAGTATTAGATTATCCCCTTAGCCCCTGAGGTGATCTGTACTTGGTGGAATCACCTTTTGCAGCAATGACTGCTACGAGTCTTTTTGGGTAGATCTCTTCTAGATTTTCACAGTGAGATGGTGAAATCTTTGCCCATTCTTCATGTGAAAATTCCTCTAGTTCTTCCAAGTTTCGATACGGTCTGGCACCCCGCTCTGCTCACCAAACTCTCCTCTGTTGATATCCATGGAAATCTCCACGCATGGCTGGCGGACTTCCTCTCTAGTCGTAGTCAACGTGTGGCCCTGAATGGGTTTCTCTCATCTCCTCTTCCTGTTCAGGCTGGAGTTCCCCAAGGCAGTGTTCTGGGCCCTGTGCTTTTTCTGGTCTTCATCAATGATCTCTCTGACTCTCTTGAAAATCCTCTCTATCTCTTTGCTGATGACTCTACTCTCTGTCGCTCCATTCTTCATCCCTCAGATCGGCAGTCTGCAGCCTCCTCACTCTCTGCAGACCTGGACAAAATCACAGACTGGGCAAACAAGTGGAACATGTCTTTCAATCCTGACAAATCTCACACTCTTACGATGTCTCTCCGAAAAGACCGACTGGACAACCCTCCCATCCACTTTCTGAATAATCCTCTCCAAGAAGTTCTGTCACTCAAGCTTTTGGGTCTCACTATCTGCCATGATCTTTCCTGGGAAAACCACATTTCAAATCTGGCCTCCAAAGCCAGTCGCCGACTGGGCATCCTCCGTCGAGCGAAGTCCTTCCTTGGCACACCTGAGCTCCTCACCACATACAAGGCTTTCATCCGCAGCTCAATGGAATACTGCTCTCCCCTCTGGGCTGGTGCTCCTGCCTCACACCTAGCTCGTCTTCACGCTGTTGAAACCAAAGCATTCAGGATCATTGGAATCTCCCGCGATGAAGCTAACTCCAAGAGCCTCTCACTCACTCACCGCAGGCAGGTTGGTGGTCTTTCCGTCTTCTACCGACTCCTCTCTGGCATTGCCCCCCCAGCTCTCTCTGGGCTCTGTCCCCCAAATATTCCTACAGGTCGCACAAGATCTGCCCGCAACCCTCTTATGGTTAAACTGCCAAAATCAAGACTCTCTGCTCACCTTCACTCCTTCATTCCTCTTTTCTCCCGCCTCTGGAACAAACTCTCTCACTCTCTTCAATCCCACTCCACCCTCCAGGTCTTTAAAACAGCTGTTCACCACCATCTCTTATCTTCCCCCATTCAAAACCTTGATCTTTTCTATCCCCGCTAATTTCACCCCAATTCCACTTTTTTGAAATACCAATTTCTGTCCTGGAAGTCCTTGGTGTCCTTGTGTTTTATACTTCTCCCACCCCCCCCCCTTCCCACGCCTCCTCCCCCCAAGCCCTCTCCCTCCCACACATCTCCCTGCTCTTAAATGTTGTGTGCTCTCAAGTGTTTGTGTGCTTCCCCTTCTCTTGTCTTCCGCTCCCTCTTTTTATATATTTTGTTTGTCTGGTTGATTTGTTTGTGAAGTAAATGTCAGCTCTTTCACGAGCCTCGATTCAGTATACAAAAAAAAACAAACAAAAAAAAAAAGGTTCATGGGGAGCATCGATGGACTGCAATTTTCAAGTCTCACCATAAATGTCCAATTGTGTTCAAGTCAGGACTTTGACTGGGCCCTTCAAGAACATTTATTTTCTTCTCATTCAGCCACTCCAGTGTGGCTTTAGCTTTATGCTTCGGATCGTTGTCCTGCTGAAATGTGAATCTCCTACCCAGTTTCAACTTCATGGCTGACTCGAGAAGGTTTTCATCAAGGATTCTCCTGCACTTTGCACCATGGGGTGTACTTGACAATGAGCCATGTTCATGCTCCCTTCTATCCTGACAAGGTTGTTAGTCCCTGCTGATGAAAATCAACCCCATAACATAAACTATATGGTATTCATAGAATACTTACCCTGCGCAGTCTTGAGAAGGACTTTGTGCAAGCCAATTCTTCTGTTTTTTAAGGGGTTTTTTTTAATCCAATATGGCTGCCAGACCAGTGACTGATGATGTCACTTTTATCAAACTATATTTCCCATGGGTAGTTGATCAATTAGTTAAAGATTTGCATTGATCGGTTAAGCAGTATAAGAGAAGAATATTTTCAAAGTTTTTTGCTTCGATCCAATATGGCTGCCAGACCACGTGACATATGATGTCATAATTATCATTACAAAAATTATACGGCAGGAGGCGCTCCTAGGGTGAAGATTTAATGTCCATTGGACCAACATTTGCTAAGAATTTTTTAAAATTACTTATCAAATCAAGCGTTGTACTTGTAAAATTATGACGTCATAATGAAGGCACCGATGGCATCATCATTAACATATCTTTTTCCCCATGGGGAGTACTTGACAATGAGCCATGTTTCAATTTTTTCCATGGAGCGGGGTCAGAGATATAGAGGGGCAAAGTTTTTCGGTTTTTGCAAGATGTCGCCTTTACCACTGAACTATGACGTCATAATTATCATTAAAATATTCTACAGGAGGAGGCGCTCCTATGGTGAAAATTTAGTGTCAATTGGTCCAAGAATTGCAGACAAAAAAATTCATACTGATCGAATCAAGCATTGCAATTGCCGAATTATGACGTCATTATTATGGTACTGATGACATCATCATTAACATATCTTATTCCCCAAGGGGAGTGCTTGACATTGAGCCATATTTCAATTTTTTCCATGGAGTGGTTTTGGAGATACAGAGGTGAAACTGTTTTCGATTTTTCCAAGATGGCACCTGTACCACGTGACCAATGACGTCATAATTATCATTAGAACAATTCTACAGGAGGAGCTGCCCGTATTCTGAAAATTTTGTGTTCATCGGACTAACAGTTGCAGAGGAATTTTTTTTTTCATACTGATCAGATAAAGCGTTGTACTCGTTGAATTATGACGTCATAATGGAGGCACCTATGACATCATCATTAACATATCTTATTCCCCATGGGGTGTCCTTGAAAATGAGCCATGTTTCTATTTTTTCCATGAAGTGGTTTGTAGTGGGGCAACTTAGCATAACAATTGTGCATTTTGTGAGGAAAGCACCAAATTTGGCACACTAGTAGACTATCATATTATGAAAAGATCTGGATATTGGGCCATCGCAGATTCAGAGATTTGATTTTTGCAAGATTTCGATTCGATTGGGATCGAAGAGAACACCTTCTTCGTCTTCTGTACAGTGAAGTTGCCAGCCCTGAATTCTCTGGCTACATCTGGGTGCTTCATTGGGAGCGCAACCATGTCCCTCAGGTGAACCAGGACCCACCTTGCCTAGTGTGTGTGGTCTAAGGCATGGAACCATGGGACCAGTTCCGTCAGGGCATCAAGGTACATCGTGAATGAAGCCTGCCGCAGAGAACGCACGTAGACCAGTACCAACATCTCTAGTTACAGCACAGTTGCCCAGTACTGAAAGTTGGGAATGTCTTCTCCTCTCTGGTGACACCGGTCTTCGAACTCAGGCAGGTCTTCTGCATCATCAGCATATGTCATACAGTGGCGTTCATACGCACGGTGTTGCAGGATGTGCAGTGCCGCTGCAGTGATTTGATGAGCTCTTCTTGTGCGGGTGACGTGGGCAGCTCGCAGGAAGTAGTCGGCCGTCCCTGGCGTTGCAATCTCAGCTTGCAAATCTGCAAAATCTGCAAATCTTGCAAAAATCAAATCTCTGAACCTGAGATGGCCCAATATCCAGATCTTTTCATGATATGATAGTCTACTAGTGTGCCAAATTTGGTGCTTTCCTCACAAAATGCACAATTGTTATGCTATATTTAGCTTAGCTGCCGGACTATTGGGAGATATAGAGGTGTAACGTTTTTCCAAGATGGCGTCCGTACCACATGACCTATGACGTCATAATTATCAGCAAAAAAAAACAGGCAGAGGCGCTCCTACGGTGAAATTTCATGCCAATGGGACCAACGGTTGCCGAGAAAATGAATTTTTAAAATGCAGGCATGGCACACGTAGGCACACATACGCAACCAATTGCTTAACCCCGCTTTTCTCTTCGAAAACACAGGGTAATAAACACCGTCATTAGGAGAGAGGGAGGGATGTGGAGTTCGGAGGGGGGGGGGGAGGGATGTGGACTTAGAGTTTGGAGGAGGGGTGGGGGTGGGAGTGACGGAAGTGCACTTTGGATTGGTAGGGGAGGAGGGATGCAAACTTGAAAAAGGAAAGGGGAGTTGTGGACCTGGGGTAAGAAGGGGGGCTTAAGGACTCAGAGAAGAAAGGGGGATCCACGGACATGGGGTGGGGTGGGAAGGGAACTTGAGGACTTGAACAAGAAAGGGGGAGTGGAGGACAGAGAGTTGCGAGTGGGGTGGAGGGAGAGGGCAGGGAAGGAACCGAGTTGGGAAAGTGGGGGGTTGAGGTTTTAGGGAGGGGGTTTGAAGGCTTGGAGTGTCGAGGGCAGGACGGGGATTGAAGCCGTTGTGGGGCTTGATTATTTGGGGTTTGGGAGGAGGGCTTGAGGACGTGGGGCAGGTGTTGAGGACTTGAGGTCACATTTTACATTATGCGGGATTTCCACTGGTCCCTGCCATTATGCTGTCAAAGGACATTCCTGTCAAACTCACTAAATATTCCACTCTCTATTGGAAACGAATTCCCTTACAATATCCTGGTGGAACTGGGTTATCTGCTAGTTCAAGTATAAAACGCAGAGGTGTCTCTATGTATGTTTGTCTGTTTTTCCGGTAATTACTCCAAGACCCATGGGCTGGTCGACACCAAGATTTCACGGTTATACTCAGGGGGTCCCTACTTCGGTCTTCTGCGAAATATTTTTCAGAAAAATAAAATATAACTTATATTCGAATATTTTTCTATTTTTCTTTTGGATTTCTCATCGGTCTTGTTATTTGGATCATTATTTGGAGTTTGCTGTTGTGATCAATAAAATGTCATCAACATATGACGATGATTATTAAATGCATTTCCCACAGAGAGTCCGAACAATTTTATATTTCAGAGGATAGAATGTACCATCTGACCTATACTGCTGCACTTAAATGATTACATCTTTGGTGCATGTCGCACCTACACCTGTTGTATGGCATGCATATGTCAGAGTGATAAGGTACCCTAATATCGGTTGTATGATCACTCCTTGCTGGGGGTAATTTCTCGAAACAACGGGGCATCCAATCAGACAGTTGGAAAGCATCTTCCTGGGAAATGGCCATCCAAGCGTTCATTACTTAGTGCTGGAATTGCACGACCGTCACATTTGCTTTTGGAATATGTGGTACATTTTTGGAAAGCATATTGAGCACGTGTTGACGTTGGTGAAAAGTAGGAACGTGTGGACCAGGGAGGGTTGTGTCTGGACACCGAGATGTTTGGACTATCCTGGTACAAAAGCATCTGTGAGATGTTTGTGATGTGGCTGAGCTAGATATCCACAGGTGTATGTGTGTGTGTGTGTGTGTGTGTGTGTATGTGTGTGGATGTGTGTGTATGTGTGTGTGTGTGTGTGTGTGTGTGTGTGTGTGTGTGTGTGTGTGTGTGTGTGTGTGTGTGTGGATGTGTGCATGCACATGTGTGTGTGTGTATGTTTGTGTGTATGTGCGTGTATGTGTGTATGTGTGTGTATGTGTGTGTATGTGTGTGTGCGTGTATGTGTGTGTGCATGCACATGTGTGTGTGTGTGTGTGTATGTGTGTTTGTGTGTGTGTGTATGTGTGTGTGTGTATATGTGTGTGTGCGTGTGTGTATGTGTATGTGTATGTGTGTATGTGTGTATGTGTGTGTGTATATGTGTGTGTGCATGCACATGTGTGTGTGTATGTGTGTGTGTGTGCATGCACATGTGTGTGTTTGTGTGTGTATGTGCGTGTGCATGTGTGTGTAGAAATGGAATCGATCTGGCTGAAGGATGTCTTTTATACAAACATTCTGGAGCTTGAGAAAAGTGTTGAAGATAGACAGTTTCATGGTAGATCGGTGATGAGGCGGGCAAGCATTGAGCACACGGAAGATTTTCAGGTGGAGGTGCACAGTGTGTACATACCTTAAACCCCATCTTACAGTACAGAATAGTCAGCATGAACATGGGGAGCACATAGAACAGAAGAGCCGTGGCCTTCATGATGCTTTTGTAAATCCAGAGCGGAATGACCACAGTGCACACCGCCGATTCTTCGATGCGGGAGCCATTGGGAAAGCTGCTGACGTGCAGCCCGTGCGTGGCCGTAACGGGCAGGGAAAGTATGGCTGCCGCCAACCAGAGAGCCGCGATGAGTCGCAAAGCGCGTCCCCGGGTGCCTTGTGACCGAGCCCGGAGGGGCTGCATCACGGCGATATAGCGCTCGAAGCTGAGTGTATTCACGTTCAAAATGGATGCCAGGCACACCGTTTCAAACAGAGAGGTACTGCAATGAAGAATGAAAAAGTTACCTCAACCTCAGTTTTTGTTTGCATTTTTGGATACAGAAATCTGGGCTCATGGGGGCAAATAAAATACAAGGGGCATCTGGTTTACAGGTTTGCAGATAAAAGTGTACGAGAGAGCCAAAGACGTCACACAAGGGTGGATGAGTGTAAACAGGTAAGGGGAAGGTGGGGTGTGTGAGGAGGGTCAGCGAGAGTAGAAGAGAGCCATGGTGTGTATGGGACAAATGGTGAGGAGCTGCACTTTGGATGGACTGGAGGGAGCGGAATGAGGCAGCAGACAAATGGAGTCTGTTCCACAGAAAACACAATACAGGTATATGGGAATACAGGTGAGTTCCAGTTAGAATTGGGACTAGTAACCAGATGCGGACGATTGCATGAAGACACGGAACCTGGGCAGGTTCTTGTGAATTTATAATCTGTCCTCACAAAGGTTTAGGCTACATAGGGTTTAGCTCGTCATTTGGACTATAGCTTGGGAATTTGTGGTGGGTTACCTCAATTTGTAGCATACACGGATGATGTGGCCAATCGCAGGAGGCCTCCCCCTCCCCCAAGAGGTGCTATCACCATTGTCGACACACCTGGCGAATGCGTTGGCAATACTGCCGCAGGTTAAGGTGAATGGAGATTCTATTCGCCGTCGTTGGACCGAGTCCAAGGCGGGGGCTTATGGATTGGGTCTCGTCCGTCCGCCATACTTCCACAACCATATCCCGTCGATGTATGGACCGATTTTGTTCAAACTTGGCACAAAGACATTACATGAGAGTGTGGCGGACACAATGCCGGCAGGTCATAATTCCACGCACCAGTGGGTAACGCGAGCGACCGGGCGTGGAAGCAAGGCTCGGGCCATGCCCGGAGCAAAGGAGTCATGAGGCTTAGGGGTTGAACTGAAATACATGCCCCGCCTTTCGGCCAACCGGCCACGCCCGAGGGAAAGGCGTGGCCTCGGGATATATATGTGCTTACGCCCAGTGCTTACGTGCGAGCCTTGAATAAAGTGTTTGGTTTTGTTCAACGCGTGGTGGTCTACCTTCTTGGCAAATGAGTTGTGTGTGCACAGCACCACACTGGTGACCCCGACTGGTTCAGCCGTAGCTGACCCCTGAACGCTCCATGGCTACCAACGCTGTCACCGTCAAACTCTCGGTGTTCTGGGAAGCACAGGCCGATGTTTGGTTTGTGCAAGCCGAGGCCAAATTCCAGCTCTGGGGCATCACAGCGGACGACACCATGTACTTTCACGTGGTCTCCGCCCTTGGACCCGGCACTTCCGCCCGCGTCGTGTCCTTCCTGCGGCACCCGCCGGGTACCCACAAGTACGCGGCGCTCAAGCGACTTCTCATCACCACGTTTGGGCTCACGGAGGCCGACAGCGCCGACCGGCTCCTTGACCTTCCCGCCCTCGGCGACACACGACCGTCCATTCGGATGGATTATATGTTGTCCATTCTTGGAGACAAACGCCCGGATTTCCTTTTCCGAGCGCTTTTCCTCCGCCAGCTACCTGCGCAGGTACGGCTCGCGCTGGCCGGTTCAGCTTTAACGGAACCCCGCGCCCTGGCCAGAGAGGCGGACAAATTTTTCGCGGCCTGCGACACGCGGCCGACGCATAGTGCTGCCGTAGTGGATCCCGGTGCGCAGGCTTCAGTGCTCCCTGAGTCCCTCGTGGCCACTGCTACGCCCCGCCCACCACCGCCGTCACGGCCGACACGGCAGCCACCACCGCAAACCTGGTGCTATTATCATGCCAGGTTCGGCCGCAAGGCCCGGGCGTGCCGCCCGCCGTGCTCTTTCGACGGGTCGGGAAACGACCGGGCCGGCGCTCACTTGCGGCCATGAGCGTCGGCCATTCCGGCAGCCTCCTTTTCATCAAGGACACCTCGTCTGGTCGTCACTTTCTGTGCGACACTGGAGCGCAGGTAAGCGTCCTCCCTGCCTCCGCGTCTGACAAGCAAGCCGCGGGCCGGGGCCCCGCCTTGCTCGCTGCCAACGGAACTCCCATCTGCACATTCAGGAAGCGTTGTCTCTCGCTGCGGTTTGGGCAACAGCGCTTCCAGTGGTCTTTCGTCACCGCCAGAGTGCCAATGGCCCTGCTCGGTGCGGATTTCCTTTGTGTGCATGGGCTGTTGGTGAACGTTAAGCGCAGACGCCTCGTCCAGGCCGAAACCTTCAGCTCACTTGCTTGCTCGCTGAGCGGCTCGTTGAGCAGCTTGCTGAGCGGCTCACAGAGCGGCTTACCAAGCGGCTTGCTGAGTGGTTCCGTCCCGGTGAGGTTGGTCTGTACGCTTCCGGCAGCGGACGAGTTTACCCGCCTCCTCGCCGGATTCCCGGCACTCACGCGGCCCACCTTTTCAGCGGTGGCCATCAAACATGGGGTGGAACACCATATTCCCACCGTCGGACCACCGGTCTACGCCCGAGCGTGCCGCCTTGACCAAACGAAGCTCGCAGTTGCGAAGGCGGAATTCGCCACGCTGGAGTGGCTGGGCGTCTGGCGTTCCAACAGCGCATGGGCCTCACCGCTGCACATTGTGCCCATGCCCGGCGGCGGATGGCGGCCGTACGGTGACTACCGCCGGCTCAATGACGCCACCACCCCCGACCGCTACCCGGTCCCGCACATTCAAGACCTTTCCGCCCGGTTGGCGAAAACGACCATTTTTTCCAAGGTGGACCTCATCCGGGGCTACCACCAGGTGCCCGTCAAACCGGAAGGCGTCCCGAAGACGGCCGTTATAACACCTTTCGGCCTCTTCGAGTTCTTGCGGATGCCTTTTGGGTTGAAAAATGTGGCCCAGGCGTTCCAGCGGCTCATGGACAGTGTCTTGCGTGACTTGTCCTTCGTCTACGTCGACCTGGACGACATCCTAGTCGTGAGCGCGTCTCGGGAGGAGCACCTGCTCCATCTCCGCACGCTCTTCGAACGCCTGGGCCAGCATGGCCTGATAATCAACCCCGCGAAGTGCCGGTTCGGCGTCACCGCAATCGACTTCCTGGGGCACCGCATCACCAGGCACGGGGCCATTACTTTACCGGCCAAGGTGGAGGCAGTCAGGAGTTTCCTGCGCCCCCGCACGATCAAGGGGCTCCAGGAATTCCTGGGCATGGTGAATTTTTATCACCGCTTCGTGCCCTGCGTCGCCCAGCTCCTGCGCCTCCTGCACGAGGCCCTCCAGGGGAAGCCGGGCAAAGGTGATATCGCCTGGACGGAGCAGATGGACGCGGCGTTTGCGGGCACGAAGCTGGCCTTGCCAACACCACCATGCTGGCGCACCCAATGCCCGATGCACCAATCGCCCTCACCACCGACGCGTCGGACTATGCGGTGGGCGCGGTGCACGAGCAGTGGGTGAATGGTGCTTGGCAGCCACTGGCGTTTTTTAGCCGGCAGCTCCGCCCGCACGAACGCCGGTACAGCACCTTCAACCGCGAGCTTCTCGGGCTCCACCTAGCGGTCCGACACTTCCGCCATCTTCTCGAGGGCCGCCCGTTCACGGCCTTCGTCGATTACAAGCCCCTTTTTTTCGCGATGGCCAAGGTCACCGAGCCGTTGTCGGCCCGGCAGCAGCGTCACCTCTCTGCCGTGTCCGAATACATGACGGACATCCGACACGTCGCGGGTAAGGACAACCCGGTGGTGGATTGCCTTTCCCGGTCCGTCGCACACGCGGTCCACCTCGGGATCGACTATGCCCGGATGGCGGCGGACCAGACCGCCGAACCCGACGTCCAGGCCTTTCGGACCGCCGTCACGGGCCTCCGCGTCACCGAGGTACCGTTCAACGTCGCGGGCACTGCCCTCTTGTGCGACGTCAACCTCGGCCGGCCTCGCCCCATCGTGCCCGCTGGCTGGCAGCGCCCGGTTTTTGACGCCATCCACGGCCTGTCCCACTCAGGCACGAAGGCCTCCCAGAAGCTGATCGCGGCAAAGTTCGTCTGGCGTGGCCTCCGGAAGAACGTCCGCGACTGGGCCAGAACGTGCCTCGCGTGCCAGCGCGCAAAGGTCCACCGCCACAACAAGGCCCCGTTCGCCCCGTTTACGGTGCCCGAGCGTCGGTTCGACAATGTCCACGTCGACTTGGTGGGATCTCTGCCCCCCTCGCGGGGTTTCACCCACCTCCTCACCATGGTGGACCGCACCACCCGGTGGCCGGAGGCCGTGCCATTGGCGGCCACGACTGTGACTGACGTCGCGCAAGCTTTCATCGCCACTTGGGTTGCCCGGTTCGGCGCTCCCTCGGACATCTCGTCCGACCGCGGCCCCCAGTCCACCTCGGAGCTCTGGGGAGCGGTGGCGCAAGGGCTCGGCATCAAGCTGCACCGCACCACGGCCTACCACCCCCAGGCCAACGACCTGTGCGAGCGCTTCCATCGCTCGATGAAGGCCGCGCTCCGGGCCAGCCTCCGCGACAGCAGCTGGGCCGACAAGCTCCCCTGGGTCCTGCTGGGCCTCCGGACGGCGCCCAAGGACGACCTGCGCGCGTCCTCGGCGGAGCTGGTTTTCGGACAACCGCTGCGGATACCGGGCGAATTCATCCCCGTTTCCACGGCACCTTGGTCCGTGACGCAACAGCGCTCCGCCCTTCAGGAGACCGCCAGGAGGTTCGCCCCGATGCCAACGGCGCACCACGGTAGCCCGCCCTCACACATCGCCCCGGAGCTTCGCACGGCGGAGTACGTTTTTGTCTGGCACGACGCCCACCGGGCACCGCTGCGGCCCCCGTACGACGGGCCCTTCCGCGTGCTGGAGACCGGGGACAAGCATTTCACCGTGGACATCGGCGGTACTCCAGATCGCATCTCTGTGGACCGCCTCAAGCCGGCCCACCTCGACCTGGACCACCTCCCGCAAGCAGCTCTGCCTCCGCGTCAAGGCCGTCCCTTGGCGGGCGGACCCCCGGCACCCCCCACCCCCACTGTCCCGCCACCCCCCAGCCCTGCACACATCGCCAGAGGGCGTTTCGGCCGGGTCACCGGCTTCCCCGCAAGCTCACCCTTCAGGTGCGCTTGAATTCTGGGGGGACGCGTGTGGCGGACACAATGCCGGCGGGTCATAATTCCGCACACCAGTGGGTGACGCGAGCGACCGGGCATGGAAGCAAGGCTCGGGCCACGCCCGGAGCAAAGGAGTCATGAGGCTTAGGGGTTGAACTGAAATACATGCCCCGCCTTTCGGCCGACCAGCCACGCCCGAGGGCAAGGCGTGGCCTCGGCATATATACGCGGGCTCGAAAGTCGAGCCCGCCCAGTGCTTACGTACGAGCCTTGAATAAAGTGTTTGGTTTTGTTCAACGCGTGGTGGCCTACCTTCTTGGCAAACGAGTTGTGTGTGCACAGCACCACAAGAGTATACATATGGAGAAGATTTTGTTTTGTAACCCGACCAAAGATGGCCGACTGGCGGCCTTTAACTACGTAAAGCAAAATTACTGAAACCACAGGGGCTACATGTCTTTTATGACATTTCATGTCTTTTCCTTCTTGTACGATGTCATAAGAGCAGGTCTATATAATCAAGGTTTTCCACATTGTTTTTTATTTTTACATCACATGGGGAATCATCATAATGAACATTGGATGACTCGTCTATTTAAAGGAGCTTTTGGGTCTCACTATTTGCCGTGATCTTTCCTGGGAAAACCACATTTCAAATCTGGCCTCCAAAGCCAGTCGTCGACGGGGCATCCTCCGTCGTGCGAAGTCCTTCCTTGGTACACCTGAGCTCCTCACCACATATACAAGGCTTTCATACGCAGCTCGATGGAATACTGTTCCCCCCTCTGGGCCGGTGCTCCTGCCTCACACCTAGCTCGGCTTCACGCTGTTGAAACCAAAGCTTTCAGAATCGTTGGAATCTCCCGCGATGAAGCTGATTGTGAGGGCCTTTCACTCACTCACCACAAGCAGGTAGGTGATCTTTCTGTCGTCTACTGACTCCTCTCCGGCCTTGCTCCCCCACCTCTATATGTGCTTTGTCCCCAAAATATTCCTGCAGGTCGCACAATATCTGCCAGCAACCCTCTTGTGGTGAAATTGCCAAAATCTATACTCACTCCTCACCTTAACTCTTTCATGCCTCTTTTCTCCTGCCTCTGGAACAAACTCCCTCACTCTCTTCAATCCTACTCCTCCCTCCAGGTCTTTAAAACAGCTGTTCACCACCATCTCTTATCTTCCCCCATCCAAAACCTTGATCTTTTCTACCCCTGTTAATTCACCCCAGATCCACTTTTTTGGCCTCCTCCCCCCAAGCCCTCTCCCTCCCACAGATCTCCCGATGTCCCTGTTTCCTGTTGTTGTACTTGTATGCTTCCCTCTCTGTCCCCACCTTGTCTCCCGCTCCCTTTATTTTATGTTTTGTGTGGCCGTTTTTTTTTTGTAATTGATTGATGTCTTGCGCTCCCTTTAATTGCTCTTGCATGAGCCTCGATCTTGTATACAAAAAAAAAAAAAAAAAAAAAAAAAAAGTGTATAATGAAATAAAACATTTTTGAAGTGAAGTGATATGGGGTAAGATGCTCTCCTCTCCCTCCCACCCCCCAACCTGATATAACCTGGGTCTTGGTACATCTTTAACATCCTGAGCATCCGCATCAGAGAGCTCTATGGCTGTCGATGTTGCAAGAAATTTCAAATGGAAAGTATCCAACATACGGAACAAAAGCACTGAGGTGTGTGGGTGTGTGCGTGTTCGTTCGCTCTACCTTTTATTTTTGATGTTCCTTTGGTAACATTTATTTATTGTCTCCCTAATCACAGGTCCTGCGATTTAAAGGAATTATATGTGATGAGCAATGATTCCACAAATTGGACATGACTCGCGGGAAGGCAATCAAGTAATGGGTTTGAACATGAGTATTTCAAACCATAAGTAATTTCTACTTCAGTTAGAGCGCCATGGTGCTTGTGTTTCATGCTGAGATCTCAGATGAGTGTGACATCAACTTCTCCAATAGCCAGCTGGGCGAAAAGCGGCGTTTGTGGTGCTGCGCACACACGACTCGATTGCCAGAGAGGTAGGCCACAACGCGTTGGTACAACAAGAGTCTTTATTCAGAGCTCGCACTTCAGCACTGGGCGGGCTCGAGCTTAGAGCCCGCATATATGTCCCGAGGCCACGCCTTGCCTCCGGGCGTGGCCGATCAGTCGAAAGGCGGGGCATGCATTTTAGTTCTCGGCCTGGACGCTCGCGCCACCCACTGGTGCCCGGAATTATTGCCCCTTGTGCCCGCCACACGCGCCCCCCCAGAATTCCCACGCACCTGAAGGGTGAGCTTGCGGGGAAGCCGCATGACCCGGCGGAAATGCCCCCTGGCGATGCGTGCAGGGCTGGGGGGTAGCGGGACGTCGGGGCTGGGGGGTGCCGGGGGTCTGACCGCCGGGGGGCGGCCTCAACGCGGAGGCAGAGCTGCTTGCGGGGGGTGGTCCAGATCGAGGTGGGCCGGCTTGAGGCGGTCCACTGAGATACGATCCGGGGCACCGCCGATGTCGACGGTGAAATATTTGTCCCCGGTCTCCAGCATGTGGAAGGGCCCGTCGTACGGGGGCCGTAGCGGTGCCCGGTGGGCATCGTGCCAGACGAAGACGTACTCCGCCGTGCGAAGCTCCGGGGCGACGTGGGAGGACGGGCAACTGTGGTGTGCCGTCGGCACCGGGGCGAACCTCCGGGCGGTCTCCTGCAGGGCGGAGCGCTGTTGCGCCGCGGACCAAGGAGCCGTGGAGTCGGGGATAAATTCGCCCGGTACCCGCAGTGGTTGCCCGAAGACCAGCTCCGCCGAGGACGCGTGCAGGTCGTCCTTGGGCGCCGTCCTGAGGCCCAGCAGGACCCAGGGGAGCCTGTCGGCCCAGCTGCCATCGCGGAGGCTGGCCCGGAGCGCGGCCTTCATCAAGCGATGAAAGCGCTCGCACAGGCCATTGGCCTGGGGGTGGTAGGCCGTGGTGCGGTGCAGTTGGACGTCGAGCCCTTGCGCCACGGCGCCCCAGAGCTCCGAGGTGAACTGGGGGCCGCGGTGGGACGAGATGTACGAGGGGGCACCGAACCGGGCAACCCAAGTGGCGATGAAGGCTTGCACCACATCAGCCGCAGACGTCGCCGCCAATGGCACGGCCTCCAGCCACCGTGTGGTGCGGTCCACCATGGTGAGGAGGTGGGTGAACCCCCGCGAGGGGGGCAGAGGTCCCACCAAGTCGACGTGGACATGGTCGAACTGACGCTCGGGCACCGTAAACGGGGCCAACGGGGCCTGGGTGTGGCGGTGGACCTTTGTGCACTGACACGCGAGGCACGTCCTGGCCCAGTCGCGGACGTCCTTCCTGAGGCCATGCCAGACGAACTTCGCCGTGACGAGCTTCTGGGAGGCCTTCGTGCCCGGGTGGGAAAGGCCGTGGATGGCGTCGAAAACCGTGCACTGCCAGCCAGCGGGCACGATGGGGCGAGGCCGGCCGAGGGAGACGTCGCACAGGAGGGCCGTGCCCGCGACGTCGAACGGCACCTCGGTGACGCGGAGGCCCGTGACGGCGGTCCGCAAGGCCTGGACGCCGGGGTCGGCGGTCTGCTCCTCCGCCATCCGGGCATAGTCGATCCCGAGGTGGACCACGTGCGCGACAGACCGGGAAAAGCAATCCGCCACCGGGTTGTCTTTACCGGCGACGTGACGGATGTCCGTCGTGTACTCGGACACGGCAGATAGGTGACGCTGCTGTCGTGCCGACCATGGCTCAGCGACCTTGGCCATCGCGAACACAAGGGGCTTGTGGTCAACGAAAGCCATGAACGGGTGGCCCTCGAGCAGATGGCGGAAGTGTCGGACCGCCAGGTGGAGCCCGAGCAGCTCACGGTCGAAGGTGCTATAGCGGCGTTCGTGTGGGCGAAGCTGCCGGCTAAAAAATGCCAGCGGCTGCCAAGCACCACTCACCCACTGCTCGTGCACCACGCCCACCGCGTAGTCCGACGTGTCGGTGGTGAGGGCGATCGGTGCATCGGGCGCCGGGTGCGCCAGCATGGTGGCATTGGCCAGGGCCAGCTTTGCGCCCGCAAACGCCGCGGCCATCGGCTCCGACCAGGCGATGTCACCTTTGCCCGGCTTGCCCCGGAGGGCCTCGTGCAGGGGGTGGAGGAGCTGGGCGACGTGGGGCACGAAGCGGTAGTAAAAATTTACCATGCCCAGGAACTCCTGGAGCCCCTTGATCGTGCGGGGGTGCAGGAAATCCCTGACCGCCTCCACCTTGTCCGGTAAAGGGATGGCCCCGTGCCTGGTGATGCGGTGCCTCAAGAAGTCGATGGCGGCGACGCCGAAACGGCACTTTGCGGGGTTGATGATCAGGTCATGCTGGCCCAGGCGTTCGAAAAGCATGCGGAGGTGGAGCAGGTGCTCCTCCCGGGACGTGCTCGCGACTAGGATGTCGTCCACGTAGACATAGATGAAAGGTAAGTCATGCAAGACGCTGTCCATGAGCCGTTGGAACACCTGGGCCGCATTCTTCAACCCAAAAGGCATTCGCAGGAACTCAAAGAGGCCAAAAGGGGTGATGACGGCCGTCTTTGGGACATCGTCCGGTTATACGGGGACCTGGTGGTAGCCCCGGATGAGGTCCACCTTGGAGAACACCGTTGTGTTCGCCAACCGGGTGGAAAAGTCTTGGATATGCGGGACCGGGTAGCGGTCGGGGGTGGTGGCATCATTGAGCCGGCGGTAGTCACCGCACGGCCGCCATCCTCCACCGGGCTTCGGCACAATGTGCACAGGAGAACCCCAAGCGCTGTTGGAGCGCCGTACGATCCCCAGCCGTTCCAGCGTGGCGAAATCCGCTTTCGCCACGGTGAGCTTCGTGGGGTCGAGTCGGCATGCCCGGGCGTAGACCGGCGGCCCGACCGTGGGGATATGGTGCTCCACCCCGTGTTTGACGGCCACCGCTGAGAAGGTGGGCCGCGTGAGGGCCGGGAAACTGGCGAGGAGGCGGGTAAACTCGTCCGCTGCCGAAAGCGTGCAGACTAACCTCGCCGGGAGGGAACCTTTCAGCAAGCCGCTTGGCAAGCTGCTCGGCGAGCTGCTCAACGAGCCGCTCAGCGAACAAGCGAGCGAGCTGAAGGTTTCGGCCCGGACGAGACGTCTGCGCTTAACGTCGACCAACAGCCCATGCGCACGTAGGAAGTCCACGCCGAGCAGGGCCATTGGCACGCTGGCGGTAACGAACGACCATTGAAAGCGCTGCCCTCCGAACTGCAGTGAGAGGCAACGCTTCCCTAATGTGCGGATGGGTGTACTGTTGGCGGCAAGCAAAGCGGGGCCCCGGCCCGCGGTTTGCTTGTCGGACGTGGAGGCAGGGAGGACGCTTACCTGCGCTCCTGTGTCGCAAAGAAAACGACGCCCGGACAAGGTGTCCGTGATGAATAGGAGGCTGCCGGAATGGCCGACGCTCAGGGCCGCAAGTGAGCGCCGGCCAGGTCGTTTCCCGACCCGTCAAAAGAACACGGCGTGCGGCACGTTTTAGCCTTGCGGCCGAGGGAAGCCGGGGGCGCTGGAGCCTCAGCACCGGGAGCCACTACGGCCGCACCGTAAACCGACCGCGTGTCGCAGGCCGCGAAAAACTTGTCGGCCTCTCCGGCCAGGGCGTGGGGTTCCGTTAGTTTGGAACCGGCCAGCGCGAGGCGCACCTGTATCGGTAGCTGGCGGAGGAAGAGTGTGCGGAACAAGAAATCCGGGCGCTGGTCCCCAAGCAGAGACAGCATGAAATCCATCCGGACGGATGGTCGTGTGTCGCCGAGGGCGGGAAGGTCCAGGAGGCGGTCGGCCCGTTCGATCTCTGTGAGCCCGAACGTGGCGAGGAGACGTTTGAGCGCCTCGTACTTGTGGTCGCCCGGCGGGCGCCGAAGGATGGACATGACTCGGGCGGCAGTGCCGGGCCCGAGGACGGCGACCACGTGGTAGTACCGGGTGTCGTCCGCCGTGATGCCTCGGAGCTGAAATTGAGCTTCGGCCTGCACAAACCAAACGTCGGCTTGCACTTCCCAAAACTCCGGGAGTTTGATTGCGATGGCGTTGGTAGCCATGGCGCGTTCGGGGGTCAGCAACGGCTGAACCAATCGGGGTCACCAGTGTGGTGCTGCGCACACACGACTCGATTGCCAGAGAGGTAGGCCACAACACATTGGTACAACAAGTCTTTATTCAGAGCTCGCACTTCAGCACTGGGCGGGCTCGAGCTTAGAGCCCGCATATATGTCCCGAGGCCACGCCTTGCCCCCGGGCGTGGCCGATCGGTCGAAAGGCGGGGCATGCATTTTAGTTCCCCGCCTGGGCGCTCGCGCCACCCACTGGTGCGTGGAATTATTGCCCCTTGTGCCCGCCACACGTTAAGCAATTGGTTCAAACCTTGTGTTTCATGCTGAGATCTCAAGATGAATGTGACATCAACTTCTCCAATATAACAAGCACGTAGCCAGCTGGGCAAAAAGCGGGGTTAAGCAATAATTGGTTCAAACCTTGTGTTTCAAAACGTCAATTTATGACCGAGGAAGAACTTTATTTCAATCCAATGTTATATTTTGATCACAAGTCGGAATATTCATAGGAAGAAAAGTTTGCCGTTTAACAGTACTTTGTCCATCCCAATCGCACGTACACAGAGCAGCGAGATTTTTCTTTTTATTCTTTCTGCCTTTTTAATTTTTGTTTCACTGGTGGGGGTGAAACAAAATTGAAAATCATTACAAATATGAAACTTTAAGGACGTCATAAAGGGAACAAACAACGGGCACAAAGAACTAATGTAACATGTTAGATAGGGTGGTGTAATAGACACTGGCATCAACGGCAGTAAACTTCCGAATTTTATTTTTCTACGACCTTTAAAGTCTTTTATTTCAAACTAGCAGGAGTGGGGAGGAATCAGGAGATGGAGGGGTGAGGAAGGGAGTGGGGAGGTGGAGTGGAAGGGAGTGGGGAGGTGGAGGGGAAGGGAGTGGCAAGGTGGAGTGGATGGAGGAGGGGAGAGGGAGTGGTGAGGTGGAGGGGAAGGGAGTGGCGAGGTGGAGTGGAGGGAGGAGGGAAGTGGGAGGGGGAGGGGGAGGTGAGAGGTGAGGGAGGGGAAAATGTACTACATATACATCTTTGGGGGGGGGGGTAGCTTTAACAGGCCCCTCCGTTTTGGGGGAGGGGAGGAATGGAAGGAGGCAAAAATTTCCCATGCAAAGAGTGCTTCATAACCTCAGTGTTGCCCAGGTAAAAAAGGAAATTGTAATACCTTCTGCCACTATCACCAGGTGGCGCTACACGGTACACATAGATATAGAATTTACGCCTCTGTCCCGGTCCCCCACACCCCTGCATGAGGCCGTGGCCACATAGCCTATGATACCCCCCAGCCAAAGTTGTATTTGTATTTGTACCCCGCGTAAAGTATAAAAGTATTTATAGCTGGAGTAACCGGCGTTGCTCAAGAGAAAAAGTCACATTAACATATTTGAAATGAGGGCAAATATAATGGAAAAGCAATTACATCCAAATCAGAATCCATCACAAATGTCAAATCATCATTTCACCTTTTCGTTGATATGCTGGTGAATGTGCCGTTCATCACGTTTCTGAGTTAAGTTTGATGACGTTCAGGAAGGAGAAGAAGCCTTATCACAAAATTCAACCACTTCCGGAATAGTTTTATTATTTGTGTTCAAATGTCTGGTGATTGTTTTGTATTTATTTATGCGAATGTGTACTTGTATATAACTGTCATTAATCAAAAAGGCTTCGGCACTATAAAGCGATTTTTTTTTTTTGGCCTAAAACCCTCCCAGGCACTCACTGATGAACCTCTGAAAGTTTGACGAAGATTCATTCAGCTATCTGAGAAAAATGGCGACACACACAGACCAACAGCTCTCTTATATTTCAAATTGAATGATGTAGGAACACTTTAGAATACAAATCGCCATTTTCCATTTTTAAAACCACTCCGTTTAGCACGACTTGGACATGTTAAATAAGGTGGTGTAAAAGTAACCATCAGTGGTGCTAAACTTCTGGAATTTTTTCAATACGACCTCTTAAATCATTATTTTATTTCAATTGAATTATACAACTTAAACACTGCATGGGGTAAGGTGTTCTATCGATGAACTCTGTAATTTGTATATTTATTAATGCAAGATTGAGGGTCAGGGAAGAGCAAGGTGCCAGAAGAGCAAATGGACAACCAATGTAGTGATGGCACAGTGGGGACACTGGGGACACTGGGGGGGGGGACACTGGGGGGGTACACTGGGGACATGATCAGGCACAGTCAGGAACAAATTGAATGGACAAGAAAAGAGGAGAGAAAAAGGAGGAAACACTGCAAACCACAATAAGGATTGGGTTGCATGGGTTTAATCAGGGTATAAAATATCGCAGGTATTGAGGGGGAATGACATGAGATGCCAGTTAACCTACCAATGCTATTAAATAAAAAAACAAAGCCCATTTGGCAGGCGAGCTTCCATCAGGTAATTTCAAAAAGAGATTTCACACCCAGTGGAAATGGCAATTTCCCAGTTCAAGCACAAGTATTGCCAATATTCCCATTGCGCCTACAACTACCAAGGGGAGGGGGAGTATGGGTAAGGAATATAGTGGGGAAGGTTCAATCAATATAGTGTTACAATTAAATAAATGATTGGATTATAACTAATTAATTGACATATGTGGGAAACATTACACACCCAGACCAGGAATCGAACCCAGGTACCTCTGGTGAACCGTACCAGTGCTCTGCCATCTGAGCTATCTGGCCGGCGCTGAATGAGCATGCAATTTCCGACACCTATGATTGGAGGCAGAGGGAAAAAGACTACCTGGAATGCATATGATGAAGTCACGCCAGCATTTTGTGCCTGAGCCTATACCCCGGCCCCAGAGCCCGTAGAAGACTGGCTGGTGCCTCTGGAACGATTTGTGGTCTTGCTATATGACCGTACCAGCACTCAGGAGTGTGTCAACCAGGCCCATAAAGAGCTGTTCACTCTGATAGGTAGAGCAATGGATGGTATTCCTCCAACGCAGGCAGCGCTTTTGCAACACATCAAGAGGGCCACCTATCAGGCTGGTCACTGTTGGGGCCAGGTGATGATTGCTTCTCCAGAGCTTCCATCTCCAAGTGAATGGGGCTGGAAAAGGAATGCCACAGGTACCTGGGACATACTCTGGACATCTCTTCCACAAGCCACACAAGCTTGTCGAGAATTTTTGCGCTGTGGTTGCAAGAAGAAGAGGGGTTGCAGAGGGCAGTGCAAATGCAGAAATGCAGAACTCCAGTGCACCGATTTTTGCAAGTGCCTTGGACTTTGTGCTGACAACTAACAACAACAGCAAGAACACAAGAACTTGATTTTTGTTAAAGGGCTGCCATTTTTTTTCGGACAAATCTGCCATATCTTTGTGGCCACAAAAACATCTGCAGACATGACTGAACTGTGTGCCAAATTAGCACATGCTTGTATTGCTAAAGGTACAATCCATACATTGGATACTGAGTAAAAACAGTAATCCATGGTGGTCATCTTGGTAATGGCAGCCATTGACAAGCCTGTGGTGACCCTATAGTCACATAACACCTGTTTGGTGTGTCATTTATTTATTATTTTGTCATACCAAACACCATTAATTCTCAATTCTATACTCAGACAAGTGATAAAACTAAACTAACAGATATCAAATTGGTATTCTGAGCTATTTATAACCCTGAAGTTTCTTTATTTATATATATATTCACCTTTTTATGTGTTTATATGGTTGAAATTTATTACATTATGTGAAAATTGAGGGTGCTATTTATTTTTAATATTTAATTTGATCAATCAAAATTGATTTATATACTTTTATTCATTTATTTTATGATGTTCATAAAGTATATGATAAGTATTCATAAAATTGTGTTGCTTTCTTTTTGGTTTTTCACCTGTTTTATGGCAATAAACATAATTTAAGGTAAATACCCCCTTCAAAGTTCACATTTAGTTAAAGGGGAACGGACATGAGTATAGACATCAAATGCTTAAGATTAATTAATTGTAGCAACAAAAAAGATTACGTTTGGCGCAAAGATTGTTGCTCTAGCATGCATGAGTAGTGTAATAATGTTGTTCCTGGGACACCCCAAATCTCCATTCACTTACATGTTAATTTTCCTCTCACCCTCATTTCCCTAAACACATCTATTTCTGCCACCCTGATCTTTACGAACCTTTTGGCCTTTTGACATAATAGCTATAGCAAAGGATAACCAACTCTTATCCTTAATGTTGTTCATTAGACCACTCAAACAATGATCCTACGAATATTTGCTCCCTCTCACCATCGCTTTTCTTCATTTCCCCTTAACACCCCCTTGGCCTTGTGGACCTTTCAACCTTTTACTCTTAATATCAATGATCATTGTTGTTTAGTAGACCACTCAAACAACGATCCTACAAATATTTGTTTATGCAAAGGAAATAATTTAATTCTCCTACAACTCTCTTCACCATATAATACATTAACAAAGTATATGTTTGAGTTTGGTTCTTTATCAAGATATTTTAACTGAGCTCCGATAAAATGATCGGCCTCCCTCAATGTTCTTGTTTGAGCACCTCCAGTGCCACACACTTTTGGGTAGGCTCTGCCCACTTTTTGTTAAGCTCCGCCCACTTTTTGTTAAACCACGCCCGCTTTTTACTAAGCTCCGCCCACTTTTTGTTAAGCCCCACCCGCTTTATAAACTCTGCCATTGTATCATTTTCAGTTAAGACATTACATCATTTTCAGGGAATTTCCATCACATCATTTCCAGTTAAGACATGCCCAGGGAATTTCCACAGGAAATGACACACCCAGTCCTTATAAAAGGCACCGACCACACAGGTTTTTTCAAACACGCTTTCTGCTTCACTTGAGAATGGACTACTATGCCGAAATGGAATGGGATAACTTTGCTATTCCTTGGAGTCCTACTACCTGTGTAGAACTCAACCTTCAGATTGATGAACTGGACTCGAACCTCTTATCAATGGAGGTAAGTTTGTTTATTTATTTATTTATTTATTTAATTATTTATTTAATATTTTTTAGATGAGACTCGTGTAAGAGTTAACAAAGTTAATTTTAATATTCATAGAGCTTGATTTATACAAATAAAAATATTGTATTAAATTAATACATTGTTATTTTCTTTCACAGGAAATTGTATCTGAGATATGAAATGAAAATTCTGCTTTTAACACAACTTGGGATGAAGTTATTTTTTTGTTTGAAGACATTTTGAACAACCAAGACCCACAGAACGAGTTGTACCTTGATGACCCAGCCAAAGAGTTATACCTTGCAGATCCACAAAATCCTGAAAAAGAGTTCTACCATGATGATACTTATTGTGAGTTATCAAAACAAAACCCACTGAACAAGTTCTACCTTGATGAGCCAGAATACAAGTCATACATTGGAGACCCACAAATTTCTGAAAATTGGGAAAGGGGAGTTCTCCCTGATGGTCCGCAGTTATACTATGTGAGACACATCATAGAAACCCTAAAAAATTGGGAAACGGGAATTCTCCCTGATGGTCCGCAGTTATACTATGTGAGACACATCACAGAAACCCTAAAAAATTGGGCAAGGAGAGTTCTCCCTGATGGTCTGCAGTTATACTATGTGAGACACATCATAGAAACCCTAAAAAATTGGGAAACGGGAATTCTCCCTGATGGTCCGCAGTTATACTATGTGAGACACATCATAGAAACCCTAAAAAATTGGGCAAGGAGAGTTCTCCCTGATGGTCCGCAGTTATACTATGTGAGACACATCATAGAAACCCTAAAAAATTGGGAAAGGGAAGTTTTCCCTGATGGTCCGCAGTTATACTATGTGAGACTTATCACGGAAACCCCCAATATTTCTGAAAATTGTGGTTCTACCTTGGAGACTTGGAAAGATGGTTATATTTTTGGAGACTCGGAATGGGGGTTTTGTTTTGATGACTCGGAATGTGATACCTATCTTGGAGGCTCAACAGGAATGTGGTTATACCTTGGGAACTTGGAAAGTTGGTTTTATTTTGGAGACTCTACCTGTGGGGTCCATCTTGGAGACTCTTTGGATTCTAAAGCAATGAACAATGTTCTTTGTTTAATGACGCTTGATTTAAGCAATATCAAGAACGTTCGAGGAAGAAAATGCTGGAAAATTCTTTCTTCCCATTTCTACTTCTTCAAACTTGAAAGCCTTGAAAGACAGAATTGGGAGAAGAGGAAAAAAAGAAAAAAGAAACACGTATTTAAAAAAAAGAAGAAAAAAAAGATTATGTTAGGGTTAGGGTGGGATTTTGAATGTGAGGGTTAGGGATGGGGTTGGGTTAGGGATGGGGTTGGGTTAGGGTTGGGATTTTGAATGTGAGGGTTAGGGTTGGGGTTGGGTTAGGGATGGGGTTGGGTTGAGGTTGGGATTTTGAATGTGAGGGTTAGGGATGGGTTGGGTTAGGGATGGGGTTGGGTTAGGGTTGGGTTGGGTTAGGGATGGGGTTGGGTTAGGGATGGGGTTGGGTTAGGGATGGGGTTGGGTTAGGGATGGGGTTGGGTTAGGGATGGGGTTGGGTTAGGGATGGGGTTGGTTTAGGGATGGGGTTGAGTTAGGGATGGGGTTGGGTTAGGGATGGGGTTGGGTTAGGGATGGGGTTGGGTTAGGGATGGGGTTGGGTTAGGGATGGTGTTGGGTTAGGGATGGGTTTGGGTTAGGGATGGGGTTGGGTTAGGGATGGGTTTGGGTTAGGGATGGGGTTGGGTTAGGGATGGGTTAGGGATGGGGTTGGGTTAGGGTTTGTATATTATTATGACTCACTCACACATACACACACACAAAAGTTAAGCCCCAACTGAAAAGTTGAGGGATTCTGTGTTTGGGGTTCACAGATCTCAAGAACGTATCCCCATTGTACACACAAAAGTTAAGCCCCAACTGAAAAGTTGAGGGATTCTGTGTTTGGGGTTCACAGATCTCAAGAACGTATCCCCATTGTACACACAAAAGTTAAGCCCCAACTGAAAAGTTGAGGGATTCTGTGTTTGGGGTTCACAGATCTCAAGAACGTATCCCCATTGTACACACAAACAAAAGTTAAGCCCCAACTGAAAAGTTGAGGGATTCTGTGTTTGGGGTTCACAGATCTCAAGAACATATCCCCATTACATTTTATTTATTTATTTATTATTTTCAAGGGTATCGTCTGCTTACTTGTGTTTTTTGTAATTCTTGTGAGTAAAATGAACCCAAGATTTCTTCCCCATTCATATCATATAATTTGTAAGTCCAAGGGACTGTATCCATTACATCAACAATTTTAAATAATTCATTAGTCCATCTCTTTGTATAACCTTTCTCAAAATGGCTTTTCCATCTGTATATTCTTACAATATCACCAACTTTGAACTTGGGCTTTCTCAAATTAATCTCCTTTTCATATTCTAATTTTGTAAATGTTTCTGATGGTTTTGATTTTGTTGATGAATGAACTGTATTATTGTAATTATCTACAACTAGGGCATGCCCGTACTATATATATGCCCGTACTATATATCTATCTAAAATTATATCCCCCCCCTCTATTTACATGAAATGGTTTGGTCCATTCGCAACGCCAAAGCGAACGGCGAACGGCTTGCGAGTACAGTGACAATCCCCTAGTCTAGTAGGAAGACTAGGTCCCCCTGCACCCCCCGGAGATATACTTCTAATCAGTGTTTCTAGATTGGAAAAAATGTGTAGAAAATGACTAGCTATGGCCCCAAGCTGAAAAAATGTCCCACATACCATTTTTATGCAAATTACTGCTGCAAATTTTATGCAAAATTATGCAAATTTTATGCAAATTTTTGATGAGGAGTAGAGTTGAGGGGTCTTTGAGGGCTTCATCGAGGTGCTCTCGGTTGCAAGACTGGGTCATTCTGAGAAGCACAGCAGGGTCAGAGATCATGATGTTCTCCTCCTCAGTGAATCTCTCCATCAACAGCCTCTCCATTGCCTCACACACTGTTTTGAGGCAAAAGAGGGACTTTGCGTAGGCCTTTCCACTGAGAACACCTTTGAGAGATCCACTTGTTACTAGTTGTGCCTCAAAGAGAATCTCTGCATATCCAGAACCACGCATCTTGTGTCCAGTGAGCATCCCGATGTAGTTCATGGATGTGTGGAAGGGTCCAATCGTTACTACATGACTAGCAAATTCATTTGGCCAGTGCCAGATGATGGGAAGGGCTTTCATGCAGACACCCAGATCAAATGTATTCAGGACCCATCTCTGACCCACCTCAGCAGTTGCTGCCTCGGAACGCTTCAGTAGCTCACGAACAACTGCGTTGTCTGTGATCGGTTGGTGGATAGGCGTGCAGTAGTCGACTGTTGATTTGCTGGGTGGGGGAGAACCAGTTGCAGAGGTGAAACCCCCTAGCCCAGGCACAGGCTGCAGGCCATTGCCATGCCATGCAGGCACCAGGCACAGACCGATCACAGACAACGCAGTTGTTCGTGAGCTACTGAAGCGTTCCGAGGCAGCAACTGCTGAGGTGGGTCAGAGATGGGTCCTGAATACATTTGATCTGGGTGTCTGCATGAAAGCCCTTCCCATCATCTGGCGCTGGCCAAATGAATTTGCTAGTCATGTAGTAACGATTGGACCCTTCCACACATCCATGAACTACATCGGGATGCTCACTGGACACAAGATGCGTGGTTCTGGATATGCAGAGATTCTCTTTGAGGCACAACTAGTAACAAGTGGATCTCTCAAAGGTGTTCTCAGTGGAAAGGCCTACGCAAAGTCCCTCTTTTGCCTCAAAACAGTGTGTGAGGCAATGGAGAGGCTGTTGATGGAGAGATTCACTGAGGAGGAGAACATCATGATCTCTGACCCTGCTGTGCTTCTCAGAATGACCCAGTCTTGCAACCGAGAGCACCTCGATGAAGCCCTCAAAGACCCCTCAACTCTACTCCTCATCAAAAATTTGCATAAAATTTGCATAATTTTGCATAAAATTTGCAGCAGTAATTTGCATAAAAATGGTATGTGGGACATTTTTTCAGCTTGGGGCCATAGCTAGTCATTTTCTACACATTTTTTCCAATCTAGAAACACTGATTAGAAGTATATCTCCGGGGGGTGCAGGGGGACCTAGTCTTCCTACTAGACTACCCCCCCTCTATTTACATGAATGGTTTGGTCCATTCGCAACGACCACAGAACCCCCCCCCCCTCTATTTACATGCAATGGTTTGGTCCAAAGCGAACGGCTTCCGGAGTTTGGTAAAGAAATCGCCATCGCGTGCACAAACGCGCAGGAAAGCGAATGAATCGCAAATTCGTTTTTATTAGTTTTAAAACGTAGTTTAACGCCAACATAGTTTGCAAACGTGAAATAAATGAATACGCTCTCAAATGTGCCATCCGAGGCAGAGTGTGTCCTCCACGTTCGGCACACGCGATCGTTCGCTGCTCTCTGATTGGTTGAATCGTTTTTTGGACATAGCTCGGTAAGTAATTGTCCGATTAATATGAAACCTTGAAAAGGCACATCCTCGGGTCCCCAGCAATATACCTGGCAAGTTAAAAGTATATCGGACCCGTGGTTGTCGAGAAACAGCGGTCACAGACAAACGTACAGACAGACAGAGATTACTGGAATTATAGATAGATATTCTGGATTAAATATACCCATTGTTGAGAACCGAGTTGTGTGAATTTTTTACATAGTTTCTCTTTCAAAGTGCGATTAAAACGCTCAATAACAACTGCCTTTCCTTAATTAAAGGTGCTGTATAATTTAATACCCTCCCCCTTAAGAAATTTCATAAATATTTTGTAATAGAACTCTGTTCCCTCGTCAGTCCATAACTTCTTTGGTTTTCTTTTACTTTTACTAAATATTCCACTGAAAGCTAACATAAGAGGATTACCCCTTTTGTTTTTCAAAGGAACAACCCAGGCAAATCTACTCCTCAAATCAATAACGGTTAAAGCATACCTGTATCCCTTATCATTATTTAGTTCGATTAAATCAGTGGACCATATGTGGTCGGTGTATTTAGAATAAACTTTCCTTCTTTTAAACTTTGTGATTTATAGGTTTATGTAATTCATTAGCCAAAAGCTCCTCAGTCTTGATGACATCATTGGAGTTTAATAGTTTTTTGGGGAATAACCAAGACCAAGTTTCAATTTAGCACTTATCATTTTTTTCACAATAAACCAATCAACTTTCTCTCTCAATGTAGGATTTCGTATCAAAGACAAATTATACAACATTTCTCTGTCTGCTTCATGTTATTAATCCAATATTGTGGTATTCCCATAAGCAATATCATGCTTCATACACACTTCATCAACCCTATTTATAGGTTTAGACCAAGGTTTAGGATTGTCAGCCTCATCTAATCTTTTATTCAAGTTTGTTCCTGGACCACAGAAAGAATACCCTGGAAGGTGTAATTCCCCTGGAATTCCAGTTGTTGTAAATTTACTTCCTGACAGAAACTTTTGTATGTCTCCTCCACTTTTAGGAGAGATGAATTGGCACTTTTTAGAACCACACACTTGACATATTCCTTTTTGATAAACTCTATTATTTTTAGCTTTAACATAAGAGATATTTTTAGATTTAGTTTTCTTTTTACATTTGAGACAATAACTCATATTTATTTATCAGAAAAATTCCGACAGGGCATCAAAACCTTTTTGGTTTTTAACATATACATTTAAATCTTTATTTTTAAAACATAAAGAATCCTAAGGAATGCCTTCACTCTCTCCTCCATTTATTTACAAATAAAACTAACTAAAGTCAATAACACCAACATCATCAACCACATAATCTTTGTCTTCTTCATGTAAATCTCCTCGCTGAACTCATCGCAACCATTTTTAAAATCATTACCTTAGTAAGAGTCGTTAATTCTTTATTTTCCTCTTCGGTGCGTTGAGATTGATTTATTTGCTGTAATACACTCAATCTTTTATGAATCTCACTGATTTCCATCTTTTTATATTTTTCCTCCCCCTCTCTTTGCTCCCTCTCCTCCTTCTCTCTTTTCTCCCTTTCCTCCCTCTCTTCCTTCTCTCTTTTCTCCCTTTCCTCCTTCTCCTTTTTCTCCCTCTCCTCCTTCTCCCTTTCCTCCCTCTCCTCCTTCTCCTTTTTCTCCCTCTCCTCCTTCTCCTTTTTCTCCCTTTCCTCCTTCTCCTCCTTCTCTCTTTCCTCCTTCTCTTCTTCAGCTCCTTCCTCATCCCTTGCTACCCTTGAGTTTGAGCCCCAAAGAATATTATACATATACTCGTCTGGATTTTGAGATATTCTTGTATCTATAATTATTTTTCTCATAATAGGATACCAATAAGATTTGTTGACGATTTCTAAAAGAGTTTTATATTTCATAACTTTGAGAAGTTCATTTTTATTTAATACTTTAAACAAGTCTCTATTTGTGGGTTTAGCAATATCAGTATAAGGCCAGTTTTTAATGACAAAATTCCCATGTATATGCTCCACATCATAAGGTATGTAATACCGAGCACCCTTTTCTTGTAGGTATCCCTGAATACAAAAATTCTAATTCTCTTGTAGTCTTTTTCCTGCCATTTATGTATCAGAAATATATGTGAGATTAATAGTATGACAGCTAATACCACCCCATCTTCCCACTACCAAATCGGTTTGTATTCCTCGGCTTTCTATCCTTATCTCATTACCTTCCTTCTTTGTCATGCTAACCATCGCTATACTATCATATATTTTTCTTTTCTTAAAATCAGGTATTTGTTGTTTACTAATTGTACTTCCACATAAATCCTTATCCTCACCAAGCGGATAATATTCTTCTTTACGAGACTGATTAAAATCATGTAGGTCTTCTAAGTTTATTGAAAAGGACCAATTATACCCTAAATCAGGCATATCATACCCCCATTTATTAATTCGCATATTAACTATATGTCCTTCTTTATAAAATTCAATTGTAAGCAGATGGTTAAATTTAATGAGGAAAGGTGTATGGTCAGTATAACCAGTTGTTGTGGTTGTAAATTTTACTTGTTTAACAAAACGTGCTGTTTTATTTAAAGATATATATTGTGATAAATCACTGAATCTAATCAAGTCATTCGCATCTGTAGGGTTTGGATAACTGATTAATTTATAAGTATTCTTCATATTAATATTTTTACTTATACTATATTTTTGTCGTTCAGCCTGTGCCTTTGTATAATAATTTGATAAATCAATATCCTGAGAGGATTCTCCAAAGATAGAACCATCTTTTCCAACATGTCATTTATATTAGATTAAAAATGACATCATAAAAATTTTCCTTATTGTTGAGTTGAAATAATACATATAAACATAATTGGCCACAACATTTAGAATTAATTTCTTGAACTTGAAATGTTTGATAAACACCATTCTGTAAGAATTGTATTACTTCAACAGGCGGTGGCATACCATAACTATCGAAATAATATTTATCCTGACTATTATGAATACAAACCCAATGAGAACCATTCTGTGTCTAAATTCATAATAATATTTTTTGTATTCTTGGACAACTTTGTTAATTCATCTCTCATACAGATTACCACTTTATCAATTTTTAGTTTTTTACAATACTTAGCTAGTTCTATATTTGACGTTGTATTCTTTCCAAATTGTTTAAACCATTTATCCATTTATTTATGAGAAAGATATAACCCATTACCCCGTTTAGTTAGTTTAACACCCGCTTGAGCGATAGAGGAAAGCATATCTCCAACCAACAATCTAGCTTTATCAGGTAGACTTTCAAGTTTTTGAGCAAAATCTACAATTACACCACTTCCACTAATTTGTTTCTCCAACTCCTTGTTATGTCTTTCCAATTCTTTTTGAGCTTTTAGTTGTGCCTTCCTTTCGTTAGCAGTTTTTACCGCTGCTGAAATACCACCAGTCAATGCTCCCGCCGCACTTAAACCAGCAAATAAAGGAATTATAAACGGGAGAAATCCTCCCTCTTGTATTGAATATTTCTTTAACATAGGTTTTGTCATTTTAATTTTAAGTGATCCAGCATCATTTAGTGTTTTTACCTGCTCTCTTGTGAGTAAAACATCAATTCTTACTGCTCCTTTTCTTTGAATTGTATTAACATTAATAATACAAGGCTTTTGATTTTGAATACAAGATGTTAATTTATTAAGATTGATTTGATTAACATATACCGGTTCTTTCCTACTCATTTATTTATGAGAAAAAATCTATGTGATATTAATCATAACACCATTATCTGTATTAATCTGTAATTCTGTTTCTTCCAAAAGCAAACAATATGCATTAACCTCTTCACTCTCCCCTCTTTCAATGTATAGAGAAGTATCCACTCTATTAGACTTTATAGTTTCTTTTTGAGAACTCAGGTCAATTGCATAGATCGTATAAAGTTTTTGAAACGCAACCATATCCAAAATAGGGTCATTATTACCGTTGCTTTCACACACCTTTTGGTAAGACTTGTAGGCTTCCGCATAAGCATTTTTTTCCCAATCAATTTCCAATCTATCTCACGGATAAAATGTGCCATCAAGAGAAACCCGAAGTTGTTTCACCTTAGCATTATCACTCAGTGCATTATTCTTATCAGTACCGTCCTCTCCATCTGGATTTTTAAAAAATGAGCCAGAGGTATCGTGACTTTCCTTGAAGAACCCCCAAATTCCAAGTGTAGGTAGTGTGTTCCAGTTTAACGTGTTGACATCTTCTTTTAAGGTATGATACATTTAGTGGTTTCTTTGAGTTAAGTCTTCTGTTTAGCATCTCTTCCGTTTTAAGATTAGGAGTATATTCGCTGATATACCAACACAAATCATTAATAACAAATTTATTATTATCACCAAAAGCATTTTGAGCCCCAAAAAGCAATCTATTTACATTATCATTCCTTTGTAGTTGAAATCTAATTTTAAGCCCATACAAAACTTTATCATAATCACAAAATCCAAATATACCTTTAAGAGGTACTGCTACGGTAAAACTATTCTCTGCTTTTGCATCATCATTATACATTGCCTTCCTTTGACTATAACCAGGGTCAGCATTTGTTCCCGTTGACATATCAGGAATAAAACCTTCAACAGCTCCCTTACCCATTCTATCACTAAACGAATATAGTATAAATTTCATCATTTCAGATGTAGCAGAGACATAATCAACCGCTTCAACCTCTTGTGTTCCAATATACAGGCGAACACTATCAAACATTTTCCAGAAGAAATCATTTACGAGTGTAGCATTAGTGTTATTCGCAGCCTTAGTGAATTTAAATTTACACAGAAAGAAACTATCAGCGAGATTCAAGTAAGTTTGTTGATTATTTATTTCAAAACTTTTTGTTCCATTTGAATTCCAGTCTGTTCCTGTTATAGCATTTACCTTAAAATAGTCTTCCTTTTTCGTGGAGTTTGAAATGATAATTGAATCATCCAAATCATAGATGCTATCAATCGCTTCCATACTTGTATTTATATAGCATTAAAATCGTTGAAACCCTGACCCAAGTATTTTCATGATTTTTTGTCGTTCTTGTGAAGACAGTTGGGTTTTGCCTTTTTTTATTTCTTTGATTGCTTGTAATTTATGAGACTCCTTTTGAGCATCTTTTATACTCTTTATAGCACCCGCTACATTTCTCACGGCAGAAGCAGTTGAACCACTTAGGTCTTTATGTTTAAGAATGGTTGAACCAATACCCATAAGAGTATCAATTATCCCATCTCCTTTATTTCTAAATTGATGACCTACACCTCGTTGTCTTTTCGGTTTATAGTATCCTCTCCCAAGAAACATACCTTCACCCTTATAGTATGGTGAAAGGTACATGCCCTCCCCTGTAATTATTTCATATTTTCCCAACTCGTGTTTTCTCACAATAACCATTATTTATTTATCAAAAAAAACTTCACGAAGGTGAATTCTGATGGATATAATTTCTTCATTAAAGGATATCATACGATTATCTTGGTTGGTTATCCTAAAATTTACTCTGTATATGGTTTTTCCTGACACAGGTAAATATACAAGATTTTTGGGTTCCATATTAAATTTATAACCAATTGGTGTTGAGTATGCGCTGAATGAAAATATTGTATTTGTTTTTATTCCATCGTTATAAGCACCATCAATCAAATCACAATGAATTAACACCGAATTTATACCGGAGGATATTTGAATGACATTATCACTGTAAAACGTCCCGTTCGTTTCAATATTTTTTGAGGAGAAACCCGACAACTCTCTAAATGATTTATCAATTGTGAAATCCACTTTATAATTATTTTAAAGTTTAATAGTTGATTTTGAAGTGTGTTTTTTAATATCTATGACAATATTTTTTGGTTCATCACCTTGTTCTTTCATAAGGCGAGAGACTTCAGAAGATATTTGAGAAATCTCGTAAGCTCCAGGTGAAACGGTTATAGTTTGATATCCACTTCCTGGATTATAACTAAACTTGTTGTTTTTCTCTGTGATATTAAAAAGGGTATTGTAAGTCTCCATTGACAACAAAGAAGCCTCATATTCTTTTGTGGGGTTACGTTGTAGTGGGTAAGGGAATGAAGCTGTGTCATCACTCGTTGTGAAATTTAAACTAAGAATTGTGCTTCTCATCTTATTTAATATCTAATAAAATATCTTTGTATTGACATTTATTAATTATTTTCATGTTCATCAACTGGTCTAAAATGGCTGAGGCTTCATTAAAACAATTGTTGTTTCCAACCTTCTTACTACCCAACAGCAATAATAGCCGATTAACTAATTGTGATGGGTCATTTGGAAGAAAGCTAACACCCGAACCAAGCTTACTTAAAGCATCAATCATATGTTTCTCCTTCTCATTCTTCTTCCTTTTACCAGCAACAGAAACTCCATAATCAAGTGCGTTTAGCAACTCAATATATACCCTATCTTCCGCATTTTCCATATCAGGCGGTTCCTCAAAATAAGGTGAATTAGTATATCCATCTTTTGTTAGAAGAAACATTAATCTTGGAGTTAATTCAACATTTGGTTGAACAGAACTTAAGAACACCAATTTATCATTAAATATCAATAACTTTTCTTTCAAAAGATGGAACTGTGCTGGTTCTTCTGTTGGAATGAGATCTGCTCTGGTTTTTGAACCCACCGAATATTCATCGTTTTGAAGAGCTTCCACAACATAATTAGGGGGTTGATTTACCTCCTCAAGTTTCCGAAATAATCCTTCATCATCATATTCTAATTCTCCAAGTTCTTTCTCTGTCATTTGACTAAAATCTTTGAGCATTTGAAGTTTTTTCGGAGTAAATTCTACCGTGGGAACTGTAGGTGAAATCGTTTGTTGAGTTTTAAAAAGTGGTTAAAAAAATTTCTCTTGTTTTCTTTCAAAGGCTTCTTCACCAGTTAGTTTCTGTCTCCGTTTCTTCTTTATCTCTTCCTGTTGCTTTACAACTTTTGAAAGCAACTCTTGATGTTCTTTAAACTTTCTTGCTCTTTCTTCGGTATTCATCTTCTGTATTTATTTATTGAAAAATATCATTTAACGAATTGTAAAGGTCAATGGGAAAATTTTCCTTTTCTTCGTCATTATAGTAAATGTGTTGAAATAAAAGCTTTTCTTTAAATATTTCATCAAATTCTTTATTGGTATTAATACGAGTTGTTATTTCTTCTTCACTAATACTTGTATCTCTGCTTTTCATACGTTTGCGTTGAGTCTCCTCATCGATATCAAAACCGAATGATAAAATCTTAACTCCATCACCACACAAATGTTTAATAATTTGTCTCATTCCTTCAGGATTAGTTTCTAAAATCCCAAGACCATTAGATTTTACTTTATTTAACTCACTCTTACAATGTGAATATTTTGTAGAACCAAGAGAGACCTCCTCAAATATTTGACCTTCGTTCCTCAATCGCATATGTTCCTCCATTGAAATGTAGTAATAAATCTTTCCCTTCTACTTCTCCTGGTCGCTTTGCTCTGGTTGTAGTACCTACAAAACGAATCATAGGGTGTTTTTAAAAAAAACTTACAATCTTTTCATTTTTACTATTCAAGAGTTTAGATTTATGAAAGTTCTTTCCTGAAGCAGATTTACCCACAAGATTAATAATAGTTGTCATTTATGTGTGTAAAATATTAGTTAGTATCTCATCTTGTTTCACAACAATATATTTATATTTTCCAATCGTGTGTTTCATATAATTTTCAAATTCCTTTTTACTACATAACGTAGAGCAATTATCTCTCCAAAAATTATTTACATCTATTGAATTTAACTTAAATAAAATAAAAGTATTGGCATTGTTTCTTATTGAGCGTCGAGGGAGTTGAAAATATGACTGACTGAGATAAATACAATTACAAGAAGAATGTCTCCCTCTTGTATAGTAGCTATCCATTACTGTTTGGTTTCTCTCATTAACACAATCATCAAAGATAATGAGGTTCTTTTTTGATTTATCTAAATCTTGAGGTGAAGGTATATCATCCATATTATCACTGAGAATACAAGTTATGGGTTTTGATTTTGATTTCTGTGTATCACAAAATAGTTGTATTATATCCTCAATGTTGTAATCATTTAGTTTGTTTTGAAGTTTAAATAAACCGATAATGTCTTCCTTTTTAAGACCCGCATTAAAACCTTGTGATAGTAGTTGATACTCGTGTTGAAAACTTGACTTCGTAAAAATTATTAAATTATCATAATCTAAAAAGTTGGGGGTAAGGAGCATCTTTAAAAGCAAACAGGTTTTTCCACATCCGCTTGATCCGACTATTAGACATCTTAATGAATTTGGAGGATTTTTATGGTTGTTAAATTTTATCTTGTTTTCCCAAATGGGTAAAAAATCATTCATTTATATATTTGGAAAACAAGTCATCTAACTTTTTTTGAGCTATTGTAGAAACTCTATATTTTATCCTGAGTTCAGGTTTAATTTCAAAATAATTCATTATTTTATTTATATAGCATCTTGTATTAACATTTCCATTCAAATTATTTTGAATAATAAATATCATTAAACCCTTATACATTTCCTCAATACAAAGAGTCTCTTCCCTTGAAAGAAATGGTGTATTATCATCACAATACTTAACATTCATCTCTCTTATTAATCTTGTAAAGTAATTCATTTTTGGTTCTAATTTAAAAGAGTTATATATATTTTTATCTTTTTTATTATCATTAATTAGAAGATAATCACAGAATAAACAGTTTATATGAATCCTCATCATTAAGCCCCACTCTATCACAAGCCGGACAATTCTCTAATTTATCATATGGAGAGTCTGGAAATTCTAAATATCCTTCGATCATATTTATATAGTAAATTTTTACTTAAACTAAATGCAAGTTTATTAGCTAATAAATACAATGTTTCAAAACACAAAAGACAAATTTCAATCAATCTCTACTTCGGTACCAGCAGAAAAATATGTCAAAGATGTTAAATTGAACAAAGATAAATATGGAAATTTTTGGATTAAACCCATAATGGAGAATAACATGTGTCCTTTTATTAAATTTACGGGACAAGCTATGTTAATTAATAACTCTATTAAAGTAAATTTGACAAAAGTTTCTCCACTACTACTGGCAATTTACTCAAAGCTTGAAAAGATCATTGATAAAGAAGCTTTGAAAATGAATGATAAGACCATCAACGATTCTAGAGGAAACATTTGTATATTCTTTAATAGACCCAAAGATGTGGGTGAAATAAATAATATGAATATTAGTGGTGAACTATCATTCCGTACCCTGATTATTAGAGATTATTTGAAAATAACATTTAATGTAAAAAATATTGTGGTTATTAGTTCTAATGAAAGAAAATATATAGATATTGATGGAAGTTTAATGCTATGTAAATGAGTGATATTGACAGTCAATACTCTGAGAGTCTAGGATCTGAATATGATACTGAGAGTCTAGGATCTAAAGATAGTTATGATACTAAAGATAGTTATGATACTAATAGTTTGTGTTCAAATGATAGTTATGAGAGTAGTTTTATTGATGATGATAGTGAATCAATGAGTGATAGTGATAGTGATAGTGATAGTGATTTTAGTGATGATAATTCAGTATACACAAATGATAGTGTTCTCATTGAACTTAGATGATCGTGATGATGATGATTTTAGTGTTGAATTTTGTGATTAAAAAGCGCTTTACTTTTAGTATACCTGTAAAAGGTGTTTTACTTTAAGTATAGTTTCATATATAAAAAGCCTGTAAAAAGGCACTTTCTTCGAAGCACAGTTTCTTCTATAAGTGTTTTACTTTAAGCACAGTTTCATCTTTAAAAAAGCCTCTAAAAAAGGCACTTTGTTTTAAGTATAATGTTACTATATAAATATGATCAAAGCAACGTATTGCGACGTTTGTGAACAAGAATATAAACAATACAAAAGACACCTTAAAACTAACAAACACACATTTAATCTACTTCACCTACTAGCTCCTATTCAGAAGGAAACAAAACACTGTTCTGTCTGTCATAAAAATATCCTCAAGAAAGGCTTCGAAATACATCTTAAAACAAATCTACATTTATCAAATTTTATCACAACTAAAAACTCTGATGGCGCATTCAAAGGACATATTAAAATAAGAGTCTTTAACTTCAAACCTCCTGAACCAGAGTCTATAGTTGATGCTGTAGAAATAGTTAAACCTGCTGTTCAAATGTTGATTGAAAAAACACTAAAATAAATGAAACCACTTAAATTTTATATGGGAGTAAAATTAGAAATGACAAAGGACGAAGGAGTTATAGATACACCATACATGAGAACTGAGCCACACTTTATATCTTCATATCAAGATTTTAAAACATCAGGAGTCTATGATGAACTTATTAAACAAGAGCAAGATGTGGATAATTCAATCGTAGGAAGTGGATTCAATATAGGAAAAATTATTTACACAGACATTCATATTCTTAAATCAGATCCTCTAAAAGCTTCTTCTTACATTGATTTACCCAGTGTTATCAAAAATAGAAAAGCAGTTATCAATATCAAAAATAAAGACAATAAATGTTTTCTCTGGTCTATTCTAGCACACTTACATCCTCCACATTTTCATGATGAAAGAGTATCTCATTATAAAAAATATGAGAATACATTAAATACGAAAGATCTAAAGTTTCCGATGACTTTAAATGATATTCCTAAATTTGAAAAGATGAATAATTTATCAGTTAATGTTTATGGTCTAACAGAAACAAACAACATTCAGGTTTTAAAGCTTTCTGACAATTGTAAACAAACTCATATTAGTCTTCTATATTTTAATTCAGAGGAAAATTCACATTATACATACATCAAAGATATTGCTAAATTAATAAAACCACAAATATGTAAAATAACAAATAAAATATATATTTGTTTGCGTTGTCTTAACTTCTTCCATACACAAGAAAGATTAGATAAACATTCAAATTATTGTGGTGAACATAAATCAACGGTAATCAATATGCCTAAAAAAGGCTCAAAGATCTCATTCAAAGATGAAAAGAAAACAATAAAACATCCATTTGTTATATATGCTGATTTTGAAAGTATTCTAGAAAAAATTGATACTGCTTCTCCAGTCCAAAAGAATCATACACAAATAAATATCAAAAACATACTCCTTGTGGTTTTTGTTATCATATCAAATCATCCGTTCGTGGTGAATATAACAAGTTAGAGGAGTATAGAGGCTCAAATACCCCAGATGAGTTTGTGAAACGACTAGAAAAAGACTGTGTTCGATTAACCAAGATAATGAGAGAAACCAATAAACCAATGTCCTTGACGAGTGAGGAGAAAAGGGAATTTAGAAAAAACAATGTCTGTCATATTTGTGAGGAAAAAATTGGTAAAGGTTTAAAGGTTAGAGATCATTGTCATCTCACTGGTAAATATAGAGGTCCGGCTCATCAAAGTTGTAATATTAATTATAAACTCCCCTCTTTCATTCCTGTCTTTCTTCATAACAATGCTCATTATGATACACATCTATTTATTAATGAACTTTCAAAGACATCTGGTCACATTTCAGCAATTCCTAACACGGATCAGAAATACATTTCATTCACAAAAACAATCTATATAAAAACAGGATTTAACATAAAAAATAAAAAAAAACTTATGCTTTAACTAATATTAGATTTCTTGACACATTTAAATTCATGGCAAGTCCATTGGCTAACTTGGTTAAAAATCTAAAAGAGTTTCCATGTCTTTCAGAGTATTTTTCAGATAAAGATTTACTAACACAAAAGGGAATTTACCCCTATGACTATATGGACTCATTTGAGAGATTCAATGAAACACAACTTCCTTTAAAAGAAAACTTCTATAACAAATTAAACAACAGTCATATATCTGATAAAGATTATGTACACGCACAAAATGTTTGGGAAAAATATAACATCAAGAATCTTGGTGAGTATCACGATTTGTATCTCAAAACTGATGTGCTTTTATTGGCCGATGTATTTGAAGCCTTTAGATCTGTTTGTCGCACTGGATATGGATTGGATCCTGCTCACTACTACACAGCACCTGGATTGGCTTGGAGCGCGATGTTGAAAATGACAAAACAAGGTTTGGATTTGATAACCGATGTCGATATGCTTTTGATGATTGAAAAGGCAAAAAGAGGTGGAATTTCACAAGTCTGCTCGAGCAGATACGCAAAAGCAAATAACAAATATCTTCCAAATTATGATTCAACGAAAGAGAGTTCTTACTTGATGTACTATGACGCAAACAACTTGTATGGCTGGGCAATGTCTCAAGCTCTTCCTTATGGAAAACTTAGATGGGTAAAGGAAAAAGACTACAAAAAGGTTTTACAAGATGTATGTATCTCTACACAAAAATAATTGGATGATTCAAAGGTTGGTTATTATTTTGAGGTCGATTTAAAATATCCTGAAGAACTTCATGTCAAACATAAAGATCTTCCATTTGCTTGTGAGAAATAAAGTCCAAAGAAAGAATGGTTGAGTGATTATCAACGATCGTTTGATATAGGTGAATCAACAGAAAAATTACTTACTACATTATATAACAAGAAAAATTATGTTCTACACCAAAGAAATTTGCGACAATATTTATCAAAACGTCAAAGAGTAGAGAAGATCCACAGGGTTCTAAAGTTCAATCAAAGTCATTGGCTAAAGGAGTACATTGATTTTAATACACAAAGAAGAACAGAGTCAAAAACAGATTTTGAGAAAGACTTTTATAAATTGATGAATAATGCTGTATTTGGAAATCGATGGAGAACGTGAGGAAAAGACAAAACATCAGACGAGCAACATCTTGGGAACAAGCATCAAAATTAATTAATAGACCGAGTTTTACTCGAGCTGAGGTATTTACTGAGAACTTTTGTGCGATCCATTTGATTCAAGAGAGTATTGAAATGGACAAACCTATTTATATTGGAACATCAATTCTTGATTTATCAAAGTCATTAATGTATGATTACTTTTATAATAACTTGAGGAAGAAATATCAAAATGATGTTAATCTACTTTATATGGATACAGATTTTTTTTTTTTTTTTTTTTTTTTTTTTTTGTATACAAGATCGAGGCTCGTGAAAGAGCGAACATTAATCACACAGAAAGACAAACAGACACATAAAACAAATAACATCGGGAGCGGTAGACAAGATGGGGAGAGAGGGGGAAGGACACAAACACAACATTTGAGAGCAGGGACCGAGAGACATGGAGACATCGAGAGATCTGTGGGAGGGAGAGGGCTTTGGGGGGGAGGCATGTGAAGGGGGGGAGGCATGTGAAGGGGGGGAGGCAGGTGAAGGGGGGGGGGGGGTGGGAGAGGTATAAACATATGGACACTGCCAGGATTTCCAGGAAATAAGTTGGAATTTCAAACAAGGTGGATCTGGGGTGAATTAGTGGGGGTAGAAAAGATCAAGGTTATGGATGGGGGAAGATAAGAGATGGTGGTGAACAGCTGTTTTAAAGACCTGGAGGGAGGAGAGGGATTGAAGGGAGTGTGGGAGTTTGTTCCACAGGCGGGAGAAAAGAGGAATGAAAGAGTGAAGGTGAGCAGAGAGCCGAGATTTCGGCAGTTTAACCATCAGAGGGTTGCTGGCAGATCTTGTGCGACCTGTAGGAATATTTGGGGGACAGAGCACAGAGAGAGCTGGGGGAGCAAGGCCGGAGAGGAGTCGGTAGAAGACAGAAAGACCACCTACCTGCCTGCGGTGAGTGAGTGAAAGGCCCTCAGAGATAGCTTCATCGCGGGAGATTCCAATGATTTTGAAAGCTTTGGATTCAACAGCGTGAAGAGGATAGAGATAGTTTTATTTTGAAAATTAATACCAACGATGTTTATTCAGACATGAAAAGAGACATTAATATCTATGACACGAGTAATTATAGTCCAGAGAGTGAGTTGTTCTCTTCTAAAAATAAAAAGGTGATTGGAAAGTTCAAGGATGAATTAGGGGGAAATGTCATGAGTGAATTTGTGGGATTGAGGTCAAAGGCTTATGCTTATAAATACATTGTGAATAACGTTGAAAAGACTGTTAAGAAGTTAAAAGGTGTAAAGAAAAATGTTATTAAAGAAACAATAAACTTTAAGGATTATTATAACTGTTTAACAACAATAGTAAGGGAAACATATGAAAATCTGTTAACTAAATTGTTACCAAAAAATTTCTTCACCAATATGTTTGTAAAGGTGTGTAATAACATGTGTTAAAATGTTGAAGGTCAACTCCCGTGGGAAACCCAGAAAAAAAGCTGTTGAATTCGGGTACCGAAAAATTATTTTCGAGAATTTTTATTTTTTTTAATCGGCCCTTAAGTAACTTATGAGGGGTCAAATAAGGGTTTTTCATGATTCTGAGTTGATTGTTAACATTTATATTTCACCACAGACACTCCTTTGTGGAAAAATAATTTCTAAATATATCTCATTTTCTACTTTGCAGGACATGGAGTCTAGCAATATGGATGAAGACGTTACTCCACCTGTGCTCAATTGCTTCATCTGTGCACGCTCGGATACACCAGCTGAAAGGCTCATACAGGCAACTCCAAAGGGATACTCAACTTTATTGAAACAAGCAGAAACTGTCGAAAATGTTACTGTTGTGGAACGTATGAAGGAGGCTCAAAAGGAAGAAAAACTGAGGTACCACCAGAAGTGTAAAAATGATCTGTACAACAACTTTGTTGCAACCACCAAGAAGTCAGCTCAAGCATCAAAGGCAGAGAAAGAGTGATCAAAGTTGAAGAGAAGACGCACTACTTGTGAGTTCAGTTCATCAACTGGCTGCAGTTCTAGAAGATCACAGTCAGTTGACCTCCTGTATAAGGATGTATGCATTCTTTGCAACCAACCAGCCCAGCTCTACAAAAATAATCCAGCACAAGCTAGAAAGAAATACAGAGTGCCAGATAATTTGACTGCAGATACACTGAAGGCAAGCTTGCTGAAGACAGCACGGAGTCGCGGGGATGACTGGGGCACTGAAGTCACTGGACGCCTGGAAGGGATCAACGACTTGGTAGCAGAAGAAACACTGTACCATTTGCGATGCAAACTTATGTTTGCGAGAGGTGACAGTTTGTCCAAGACTGATGAGGAAGGAAAAAGGAAGAGAGGACAGAGGAGTATTGATGAGGAGCGAGAGGCAGTTTTTATTGAATTCTGCGAATGGTTAGACTCAGAATTAGAGCATGGGGTAATGAACATGGACCAAGTCCATGAAAAGCTGCAGGAGTTTGATCAGTCACCAGAGAAGAGCCTTTCTTATTCAAAGCATTGGCTAAAGATAAAACTTCTAGAGAAATACGAAGACACCTTGTATTTCACAACACAGGAAAGAAGGGCAGATGTACTCTGTCTCAAAGATGGCACCGACAATATTCTGCGAGAGCATCATGCTAATCTTGACCATGGAGATGAGAAGACTCAGATCATAAAGACGGCACTCAAGTTCATATCCAATGATATTGCCTTGATTGATTTAGGTCCAAAGTCATACCCCACCACACACAGTATGACTGACATCGATAGTCAGCTGACACTTGTTCCTGCAAGCCTTCAGATGTTCTTGAGACCGATTGTCAAGACAGACGAAAGAGTTGCCGTTTGGGGGCAGAATTTTATTAAGGCCTGTCGACCTCGGTCTGGAGTATTGCCACACCAAATGGGGCTTGCCATACAACTTGATCATAGATTTGGGTCAAAATGGATGCTCAACAAGTTCCACCGGCTGGGATACACTGAGTCTTACACGGAGACACAAAACTACAAATACTGCTTCCTTAATAGTAGGAGTGGAGATGATGTTCCAGATACTTCTGCCACTCTTGACACCATTGTGGAGGAAACCGATGAACAGATCAATGATGAGGTTGCGGTTGATGCTGCGCTTGAGGATCAATCAGTGATGACAGCCAAAGAGCCATCCAGTGAAAGTGAATTGTCAAGTAATGATCAGGTGGTCTTTATGGAGGTTGGGGAAACAAACAATGCAGTCACTCAGTTTGTTGGAGACAATATAGATTTAAACATTGTCTCTATTCACGGAAACACTCCCTTTCACTCAATGGGTTGGATCGAAGTCACCTCTCCGGCACCACCTTTGCCAGATCCACAGACAACAGCAGCTTTCCCCTGGGTGAAGTTGAAGGCACTCGACAAAGCTAAGATCCTGAGAGGAACTGAAGTAAAGATTATTCCATTTACGAACAGGAAACAGATAGGAACGAACGCGATCATGTTTCTCCCCCTCGCTGAGCTTTCCTCCTCCCTGGCTCATGATCAGCCACTCCTCACTCCAGGTGACACACTCTGGGCAGCGGGGTGGGTGATCAAAGCCAACGATCCTGAGTTCCCACACTCCAACTGGAATGGCTGGATGAAGAGAATCCATGCTAATGATGCAAAGCAGAGCACACAGATCGACCCCAGTGACTATGGATGGACAATAGGTGTGCATGGGTATGAGCCAGTTCCAACACTGGACCCCACGGCTCCTGAGGAGCTATTGCAGTTCACGAGCTGTAATTGTCATGGAGATTGCAGCAACCGGCGATTCAGCTGCAAGAAGAATGGGGTCACGTGCATCTCGGCCTGTGGAGTCTGTAATGGCATTACATGCAGAAACCGCAGTCATGATGTTGTTGAGTCTGAAGAAGACATAGACAATGACTGTTGAAACTTCTGACATTGTGAATGAGAAATAACTCTTGAGTATTATATATGTATGTGAAATAAAAGCTACTTTGTGTGTAAATGTAAAAGTGAAAATATAAATGTTAACAATCAACTCAGAATCATGAAAAACCCTTATTTGACCCCTCATAAGTTACTTAAGGGCCGATTTAAAAAAATAAAAATTCTCGAAAATAATTTTTCGGTACCCGAATTCAACAGCTTTTTTTCTGGGTTTCCCACGGGAGTTGAACTTCAACATTTTAACACATGTTATTACACACCTTTACAAACATATTGGTGAAGAAATTTTTTGGTAACAATTTAGTTAACAGATTTGTGAAATATCTCATAAAATGCCCTTACTACAAAGAAAGAAGAGTTTAGAAAGATTAATGGAATAAGAAGTTATAAACATCAAATATATACAGAAGAGATAAATAAGAAAGCATTGGGGGCTGTTGATGATAAGAGGTTTATTTTAGAAAATGGAATTGATAGTCTCCCTTATGGTTATAAGTGTTAAAATATATATAAGTGTTAAGTTAAAAAGGGGGTTAGGTATTTTAACGGGCTACCGCCACCTTTTTTTACTATTATATAAATGATAGAACCAAGTATCAACCAGACTAAAGAGTGGAGGTGTAATCAACCTTGGTATATAAATGGAAAACATAATGATTGTGAAAAATATCAAATAAGACTTATTGAAAAGGCAACTGGTAAAAAAGTTCACAAAACAAATAAGAGAATTAATTTAAATACTGGTGAGTTGGGTAAAAAAGATGGAAATATTTTTGAGTGGACAGAAAACTTTGATGGTTGTCAGGAAAATATATACTTTAATTTTAAAATGGTGTGTGGCACAGGAGGCGCTCAAACAAGAACATTGAGGGAGGTTTATCATTTTATCGGAGCTCAGTTAAAATATCTTGATAAAGAACCAAATGCAAACATATACTTTCTTAATGTATTAGATGGTGAAGAGAGTTGTAGGAGAATTAAATTATTTCCTACGCATAAACAAATATTTGTAGGATCGTTGTTTGAGTGGTCTACTAAACAACAATGATCATTGATATTAAGAGTGAAAGGTTGAAAGGTCCACAAGGCCAAGGGGGTGTTAAGGGGAAATGAAGAAAAGTGATGGTGAGAGGGAGCAAATATTCGTAGGATCATTGTTTGAGTGGTCTAATGAACAACATTAAGGATAAGAGTTGGTTATCCTTTGCTATAGCTATTATGTCAAAAGGCCAAAAGGTTTGTAAAGATCAGGGTGGCAGAAATAGATGTGTTTAGGGAAATGAGGGTGAGAGGAAAATTAACATGTAAATGAATGGAGATTTGGGGTGTCCCAGGAACAACATTATTACACTACTTGCGTGAATCGTGAGATATCCGAGTTTTAAAATGCCAATAGCAAACGATTTCTCTCGTGCCGGCCAGCATCTGGTGATGACTATCATCATCATCGTGACTTCATCGGAGGAAGCTGATGTGACTGCGCAATAGTAAACAATGGCAGACACCGACTCCGATAGTTGCGTAAGTCTGGATATCAGCGATATTTCTGAGCAATCTGATGCGGAAAATGAAGAGAAAGTTAATAATCTTGGGGAATCACACTCGATTCTCCCATACATATTCGAACCATACCGTCCAGAGAGTGAAGAAGACAAATCGTCAGACACAGACACAATGGCGATCGATTTTGATCTCGGGCGCCTCCAAAATACTGAATGGTATTCATTTTTATGTCTCCTTTTTAATTGAAAAAGTTTCTTTTTCTGGTCAATGGAATACATAACTAATATTTAATTAATGTTCGGCGCCGTGAGGCAATAAATGGATAGAAACACAGAAACGAAATACGACTTTATTGACTTAGTGCAGCACTGCAGGTGTATCAGTTGTAGTGTTCATGTACAGGCTTTCGTAAGAACAGACATACATATGCAAATACTTATTGTTTCTGGACAGGTGCAGTTGTGGTAATTGTGAGGCCATGCCACAGGTGAATGAGTGCAAGTGCTGCAGGGAGATACCTAAAGTTAGAGAGGAAATGGAAAACGCTGGAGTACTTTCATGCATTTATCAACCACCCTGGTTTCGCACCATGCTGTTTGGACACATATGTGCTGCGAACAGCTAACTACGCCTACATTGACCATCATGGAAAGCAGGTGCCTGGCTCTGATCACATGTAGAAGTTGTAGCAGCAGGTTGTGCTACTTTGAGAAGTCATGAAACTTCCTGTGAATAAATAAATAATATGTATCACAAACCACAATTTCACCTGCTGGAGACGATGGGGGAGGGGGGAAAGGGGGAGGGTAGGGGGAGGGGAAGAGAGGGGGTAGGGGTGAGAGGGGGGAAGGGGACAGGGGGGAAGGGGAGAGGGGGGAAGGGGAGGGGACAGGGGGGGGGAAAGAGGGGGGCAGGAGACGAAGAGGGTTCATATATATATGTGGTGGGTGAATGTGGCGTTCATCACGTTTCTGGGTTAAGTGTGATGCCGAGCAGGAAGAAGAAGAAGCTGTACTACCAACTTCGTACACTTCCGGAATTGTTTGATTTATTTGTGTTCAAATGTCTGGTGATTGTTTTGTATTTATTTATGCGAATGTGTACTTGTATATAACTGTCATTAATTTTAAAAGGCTTCGGCACTATCGAGCGATTTTTTTTTTAACTCCAAAAAAACGAACTTATCTTTTTTCATGATTTTTTTTTTTGGCCGAAAACACGCCCAGGCAATCACTGATGAACCTCTGAAAGGTTTGAGAAGATCCGTTCAGCCATCTCTGAGAAAAATGGCGACACAGAGACAGAGACACACACACACACACACACACACACACACACACACACACACAGACCAACGTCTCTCTTATATAGTAGATAATATAAATAAAAGATTACATTGTTATGTATAATCTATTGTATAATCTATTGTTAGGAATGTTCAATGACGTGTTAACATCGCCGAGGTCTTGCCTGATGTAGCAGCCCAGACGACCAAAGAGGAACGGATAGTTGGACCACATCTCGTAAAGTTCGAGCGGCATTCCGAGCACGAGGAGCATCAGGTCGGACACAGCCAGGCTGAACAGGTAGAAGTTGATGGGATGATTAAGGCTCCGTTTGCGCGCGATGACCGTGCACGTGAGCACGTTACCGCCTGTGCCCAGGGTGAAGATCAGGGTGTAGATGATGCAAATAGGGGTGAAAAACTCGCTCGTCCTGTCCCCGAATTTCCAAGCCAGGTATTCCTGGAGCGACTCGTCTGGGATCCAACGTGCGGAGACGTTCGCTAGCGGCGACGTGTCGTTCATTGCTCGCGGATGTCCCGGCTCTATTCAAGATCTCCGCGTCGTCTTGATGTCTCTGTCTCTGTGTGTCTTTACCTCCCACTCGGTTTTCTTTTCTGTCACTCGCTTTCATTCTCACTCATCCCCATTTGCAATCCGAGCCGCTTGCGCCCCTGTGTGCATTCTCATGATGAGGAGGGAGGAGGCTGAATGAAGAAGTTGGAGTGAATGTGAATACACCCCACCTGATTTATAAGGATTGTCGTGTGTCCGGCACCACGTGCGGGGGACTCGTGGACATCGCGAACTTCAACCACTGGCTAATTGTGTAATGCGACGTCTCGTTCTTTATGGAGCACAGGTGGACAATATCACGCCAGGCTCCTGTAGTGTCGTTCTTTAAAAGCATTCTTCCTTTGTTATAGGTAGTAGCCATGGTGATGTGGGTATTGTTATTAGAGGTACTGTGTTTGCAGACCTGTGCTTTGCTTATCTAAAATGGCCCAGCCTTACACATAATAGAGTTGACAGCCAGCCAGGTTATCTATAGATGGCACCATAGACATATGGCAGCGCGGACGCGACAGTCTTCACCGTCTCAGTTGGCCGAGCAATGTAGCAAACCGGGATCGCTGAACACCGCTGCGCCTCCGACATCAGAATAATTGCTGTGATCGAATCCCTTAAATCCAGACGTGTCCTTACATTGCAAGGAAATAGAACAATGAAGACGTGGACGCGGTGTGTGGAGACCGCGGAGCCCGGAGAGTAATGCCCTTCTTGAATATCAACACATAACAAGTAAGCCTACGATACACGCACACATGAAAAAAAATCATGAAAAAAGTACATTGCGGTGGCATTAGTCTTCAATTTCTGCCTCTTTGTGCAGGTTCAAAACCATTCTGAGCAATCGTGTTCCTGGACCCCCATCCACAATGAGTGACCATGACAAGACGTCGCATGTTGATTCTGCAATGAATTTCAACCTGACTTTTACTTTTATTGCAGCCTAAGTTGTGCGTAGAAAGTGTTCTGATTTTATAAGACACTGATTACAAAGGTAACTAGACCCGAACAGGCTGAACACTTTACGTTTTGTATCCACTGATAGGCCGGATCTGGATTCGGACCTGAACCCAAATCGAATCGGCTTCTTCTTGTCACAGAACCAACTCATCCACTAAGTTTTGTCATAACTCATCCACAACTTTTTAAAATATCATGTTATCATCATGATATCATCAAATATCAAAATGTCATGATATCAAATATGATATTAAATATGATATTGAAGCGCGGTGCTACACGCGCTACTTGCTTACCAAGAAGGAAGCGGACAACGCGATAAATCAAAAGTCTTTATTGAAAGAGCCCTACTGTAGCACTGGAGTGCTCGGGGCTGCGCGCCCGGTGGATATCCCGAGGCCACGCCTACTCCTCGGGCGTGGCCGACGCCCACGTGGTGCGCGGATTGATGCCATCACGCCAGTGAGCTTTCGTGTCCGCCACACGCACCCCCCAGAATTCCCTCGCACCTGGAGGGTCAGTTTGCGGGGCAAACGGATGACCCGGCCGAAGCGCCCTCCGGCAAATGGCGGCGTCCGGGGTGCAGGGATGCCCGCTGGAATGCCTCCGGCTGCACCCGGGATGGGTGCAGGACCAGGGGGCGGCGTGCCGGCGGGGCTGGGCGGTGCCGGGGGTCCGCCCGCAGGAGGGCGGCCCCGACGTGGGGGCCGAGCCACCGGCGGTGGGTGGTCCACGTCGAGGTGGGCCGGCTTGAGGCGGTCCACGGAGACATGGTCAGGAGTACCGCCGATGTCCAAGGTGAAATGTTTCACCCCGGTCTACAGCACGCGGAAAGGCCCGTCGTACGGGGGCTGCAGTGGTGTCCGGTGGACGTCATGCCGGACGAAGACGTACTCCGCGGTGCGAAGCTCCGGGGCGACGTGCGTAGGTGGGTGCCCGTGGTGCGCCGTCGGCACCGGGGCGAACCTCTGGGCGGTCTCCTGCAGTGCGGAGCGCTCCTGCACCGCGGACCATGGTGCCGTGGGGTCGGGGAGGAACTCGCCCGGCACCCGCAGCGGTTGTCCGAAGACCAACTCCGCCGCGGATGCGCGCAGGTCGTCCTTGGGCGCCGTCCGGAGGCCCAGCAGGACCCAGAGGAGCCTGTCGACCCAGCCGCCGTCGCGGAGGGTGGCCCGGAGCGCGGCCTTCAACAAGCGGTGGAAGCGCTCGCACAGGCCGTTGGCCTGGGGGTGGTAGGCCATGGTTCGGTGCAGCTGGACCCCGAGCCCCCGTGCGACCGCCCCCCAGAGCTCCGAGGTGAACTGGGGGCACGGTCAGATGAGATGTCCAAGAGGGCGCCGAACCGGGCGAGCCAGGTGGCGATGAACGCCTGCGCGACGTCCGCCGCCGTCGTCGCCGCCAAAGGCACGGCCTCCGGCCACTGGGTGGTGCGGTCCACCATTGTGAGGACATGGGTGAAACCCCGCGAGGGGGGCAGAGGTCCCACCAGGTCCACGTGAACGTGGTCGATCCTACGTTCCGGCACCGTAAACGGGGCCAATGGGGCCTGGGTGTGTCGGTGCAGCTTCGCGAGCTGGCACGCGAGGCACATCCTGTCCAGCCGCGGACGGCCTTCCGGAGGCCATGCCAGACAAACTTGTCGGTGACCAACCTCTGGGAGGCCCTCGTGCCCGGGTGGGACAGGCTGTGGATGGCGTCAAAAACCTGGCGCTGCCAGCCCGCGGGCACGATGGGGCGAGGCCGCCCGAGGGAGACGTCGCACAAGAGGGCTGTGCCCGCGCTGTTGAACGGCACCTCGGTGACGCGGAGGCCCGTGACGGCGGTCCGCAAGGCCTGGACGCCGGGGTCGGCGGCCTGGTCCGCCGCCATCCGGGCATAGTTGATGCCGAGGTGGACTGCGTGGGTGATGGACCGGGAAAGCCAATCCACCACCGGGTTGTCCTTCCCCGCGACGTGCCGGATGTCCATCGTATATTCGGACACGGCCGAGAGGTGACGCTGCTGCCGGGCCGACCACGGCTCGGTGACCTTGCCCATCGCGAAGACCAGTGGCTTGTGGTCGACAAAGGCCGTGAACGCACGGCCCTAGAGCAGATGGCGGAAGTGCCTGACCGCCAGGTGAAGCCCGAGCAACTCGCGGTCGAAGGTACTATAACGGCGTTCGGGTGGGCGAAGCTGCCGGCTGAAGAACGCCAGCGGTTGCCAGGCACCACGCACCCATTGCTCATGCACCGCGCCCACCGCATAGTCCGAGGCGTCGGTGGTGAGGGCGATCGGTGCATCGGGCGCCGGGTGCGCGAGCATGGTGGCGTTAGCCAAGGCGAGCTTCGCGTCCACGAACGCCGCGTCCATCTGCTCGGTCCAGGTAACGTCACCTTTGCCCGGCTTCCCTCGGAGGGCCTCGTGCAGGGGGCGCAGGAGCTGGGCGATGCAGGGCAGGAACCGATGGTAAATGTTTACCATGCCCAGGAACTCCTGGAGCCCCTTGATCGTGCGGGGGGCGCGGAAACCCCTTCACCGCCTCCACCTTGGCCAGTAGGGGGACGGCCCCGTGCCTGGTGATGCGGTGCCCCAAAAAGTCGATTTCGGCGACGCCAAACCGGCACTTGGCGGGGTTCACGATGAGGCCATGCTGGCCCAGGCGTTCGAAGAGCGTGCGGAGATGGTGGAGGTGCTGTTCGCGGGACGCGCTGGCGACGAGGATGTCGTTCAGGTAGATGTACACGAAATCCAAGTCGCGCAAGATGCTGTCCATTAGTCGCTGGAATGCCTGAGCCGCATTCTTCAACCCGAAGGGGATCCAAAGAAATTCGAAAAGTCCGAATGGCGTGATGACGGCCGTCTTAAGGATGTCCTCCAGCCTGACGAGGACCTGATGGTAGCCGCGTATGAGGTCCACCTTTGAAAAGAAGGACATGCCCGCCAACCGGGCGGAGAAGTCCTGAATGTGGGGGACGGGGTAGCGGTCGGGGGTGGTGGCGTCATTGAGGCGCCGGTAGTCCCCGCACGGTCGCCATCCCCCGCCGGGCTTTGGCATGATGTGGAGCGAAGATGCCCAAGCACTCTCGGAACGCCGCACGATGCCGAGCCGCTCCAGTGTAGTGAACTCCGCTTTAGCTACCGCGAGCTTCGTCGGCTCGAGGCGGCATGCCCGGGCGTAGACCGGTGGCCCGGCGGTGGGGATGTGGTGTTCCACCCTGTGCTTGACGGCCCCCGCCGAGAAGGTGGGCCGCGTGAGGGCCGGGAAACTTGCGAGGAGGCGGGTGAATTCGTCCGCTGCCGGAAGCATACAGATCAACCTGGCCGGAACCGAACCGCTCAGCAAGCCGCTCGGCGAGCCGCTCGATGAGCCGCTCCGTGAGCTGCTCAACGAGCTGGGCAGCGCGCAAGCGAGCGAGCTGAACGTCTCGGCCTGGACGTGCCGTCTGTGCTTTTTGTCCACCAACAGCCCATTCGCACACAGGAAGTCCGCGCCAAGCAATGCCATGGGCACGTCGGCAGTGACGAATGACCACCGGAAAACCTGCCCTCCGAACCGCAGAGAGAGGCAGCGTTTTCCGTATGTGCGTATGGACGTACCGTTGGCAGCAAGCAACGTGGGGCCCCGGCCCGCGGTTTGCTTGTCGGACGTACCGGCGGGAATGACACTCACCTGCGCTCCCGTGTCGCACAGGTAACTGCGCCCGGACAAGGTGTCCGTTATGAACAGTAGGCTGTTTGAACGGCCGGCGCTCAGTGCCAATACCGAGGGCCAGCCCCGGCGTTTCCCGACCTGCCGAATGAGCATGGCGGGCGACACTGCCGAGCCTCGTGGCCGAACTTGGTGTGAAACCGGCTTGCGGTTTTTTCCACGGCGGCGGAGGTGGGCGTGGCGTGGCGGTAAATCAAAAGTAGGGGTGGTCACTCGCAGGAGGTTCAGCGGCCACGCGGTGCGTCGCGTAGTAGGGGTGGTCACCCGCAGCAGTTTCGGGCTCGGAGTAGGGGCGCGCAGCCGCAGCCGCTGCAGCCCCGGGAGCCGCGACGACCGCACCGAAACTCACCCGTGTGTCTAAAGCCGCGAAGAACTTGTCGGCCTTGGCAGCGAGAGCTCGGGGTTCCGTTATCATGGAACCGGCCAACGCGAGGTGTACTCGTGCCGGCAGCTGGCGTCGAAATAGCGCTCAGAATAGAAAATCCGGGGTTTCGTCGCCCAGCAGCGACAGCATATGGTCCATTCGGACCGACGGTCACGTGTCGCCGAGCTCGGGGAGGTCCAGGAGGCGGTCGGCACGTGTGTCCTCCGTGAGGCCGAATGTGGCGAGGAGGAGACGCTTGATCGCCTCGTACCTGTGGTCATCCGGTGGGTTCCTCAGGACAGACACGACCCGGGCGGCTGTGCCGGGCCCGAGGGCGGTGACGACGTGGTAGTATCGCGTCGCCCGTGATGCGCCGAAGCTGAAACTGGGCTTCGGCCTGCACGAACCAGACCTCGGCTTGGGCCTCCCAGAACTCAGGGAGCTTGACCGCGTTGTTTGCCATTGCTATGGCGTGTTCGGATGGTCAGCGACGGCTGAGCCAACGTCGGGGTCACCAATGAAGTGCGGTGCTATGCGTGCTACTTGCTTACCAAAAAGGAAGCGGACAACGCGGTAAATCAAAAGTCTTTATTGAAAGAGCCCTACTGTAGCACTGGAGTGCTGGAGTGCTCGGGGCTGCGCGCCCGGTGTATATCCCGAGGCCACGCCTACCCCTCGGGCATGGCCGACGCCCACGTGGTGCGCGGAATGATGCCATCACGCCAGTGAGCTTTCGTGTCCGCCACAATATTAAATATTTAATATAAAATATTTTTTTTAAATGATACCAAAATATCATGTTAAATATGTTTTTAAATATCGCTTTTCTCCTGATCTCTCACTGAAGAATCACTTATTAATTAAATAATTGTCGTATCACAATCCACATTCAGATCTTCACCAAAATCGAATATATTTGTCCATGTCAGTAGTGTAATAATGTTGCTTCTGGGACACCTCCGTTTAACATGGGAAATCCCTATCTAATGTCATTTACCCCCTTGTCTTTTTCAAAAATCATAAACACCTCTATTTCTCCCACCCTCATCTTTATGAACCTTTTGTCTGTAGTACCTATCCTTAATGTTGTTCATTAGACCACTCAAACACTACAAATATTTGTTTTCTCTTATAGACCTATCATCCTTCTTCTACATATCATCTGGCAGATTAATCTTTGACCCACTCAAACATTGACCCATTCACTTCCATATTAATTCTTTCCCTCCCTCATTGCCCCTAAACACCTATATTTCTCTCACCCTGTTCTTTACGAACCTTCTAACCTTTTGACATGTTATCCTTATTCATTAGACCACTTAAACACCTGTGATCCTTCTGACCTCATGGACCTTTTAACCTTTTACTCTTAATATCATCTGGTGAATATAACCCACTCAAACAACGACCCTACAAATATTTGTTTATGCGTGGGAAATAATTTAATTCTCCTACAACTCTCTTCACCATCTAATATATTAACAAAAAATATGTTTGAGTTTGGTTCTTTATTAAGATATTTTAACTGAGCTAAGATAAAATGGTAAACCTCCCTCAATGTTCTTGCTTGAGCGCCTCCAGTGCCACATACCATTTTAAAATTATAGTATATATTTTCCTGACAACCATCAAAGTTTTCCGTCCACTCAAAAATATTTCCATGTTTTTTACCCAACTCACCGGTATTTAAATTAATTCTCTTATTTGTTTTGTGAACTTTTTTACCAGTTGCCTTTTCAATTATACCTATTTGATATTTTTCACATTCATTATGTTTTCCATTTATATACCAAGGTTGATTACACCTCCACTCTTTAGTCTGGTTGATACTTGGTTCTATCATTTATATAATAGTAAAAAAGGCGGCGGTATCCCGTTAAAATCCCCAACCCCCCCCCCTTTTTAACTTATCACTTATATATATCTTATCACTTATATATATCTTATCACTTATGTATATCTTATCACTTATATATATCTTATCACTTATATATATCTTATCACTTATATACTTATATAACCATAAGGGAGACTATCAATTCCATTTTCTAAAATAAACCTCTTATCATCAAAAGCCCCCAATGCTTTCTTATTTATCTCTTCTGAATATAAATTGATGTTTATAACTTCTTATTCCATTAATCTTTCTAAACTCTTCTTTCTTTGTTGTTAAACAGTTATAATAATCCTTAAAGTTTATTGTTTCTTTAATAACATTTTTCTTTACACCTTTTAACTTCTTATCAGTCTTTTCAACGTTATTCACAATGTATTTATAAGCATAAGCCTTTGACCTCAATCCCACAAATTCACTCATAACATTTCCTCCTAATTCATCCTTGAACTTTCCAATCACCTTTTTATTTTTAGAAGAGAACAACTCACTCTCTGGACTGTAATTACTCGTGTCATAGATATTAATGTCTCTTTTCATGTCTGAATAAACATCGTTGGTATTAATTTTCAAAATAAAACTATCTGTATCCATATAAAGTAGATTAACATCATTTTGATATTTCTTCCTCAAGTTATTATAAAAGTAATCATACATTAATGACTTTGATAAATCAAGAATTGTTGTTCCAATATAAATAGGTTTGTTCATTTCAATACTCTCTTTAATCAAATGGATCGCACAAAAGTTCTCAGTAAAGACCTCAGCTCGAGTAAAACTCGGTCTATTAATTAATTTTGATGCTTGTTCCCAAGATGTTGATAGTCTGATATTTTGTCTTTTCCTCACATTCTCCATAGTCTTACCAAAGACCGCATTATTCATTAATTTATAAAAGTCTTTCTCAAAATCTGTTTTTGACTCTGTTCTTCTTTGTGTATTAAAATCAATGTACCCCTTTAACCAATGACTTTGATTGAACTTTAGAACCCTATGGATCTTCTCTACTCTTAGACCTTTTGATAAATATTGTCGCAAATTTCTTTGGTGTAGAACATAATTTTTCTTGTTATATAATGTAGTAAGTAATTTTTCTGTTGATTCACCTATATCAAACGATCGTTGATAATCACTCAACCATTCTTTCTTTGGACTTTCTTTCTCACAAGCAAATGGGAGATCTTTGTGTAGGTTATGGAGTTCCTCTGGATATTTTAAATCAATTTCAAAATAATAACCAACTTTTTCTTCATCCAATTCTTTTTGTGTAGAGATACATACATCTTGTAAAACGTTTTTGTAGTCTTTTTCCTTTACCCATCTAAGTTTTCCATAAGGAAGAGCCTGAGACATTGCCCAGCCATACAGGTTGTTCGCGTCATAGTACATCAAGTAAGAACTCTCTTTCGTTGGATCATAATTTGGAAGATATTTGTTATTTGCTTTTGCGTATCTACTCGAGCAGACTTGTGAAATTCCACCTCTTTTTGCCTTTTCAATCATCAAAAGCATATCAACATCGATTATCAAATCCAAATCTTGTTTTGTCATTTTCAACATCGCACTCCAGGCCAATCCAGGTGCTGTGTAGTAGTGAGCAGGATCCAATCCATATCCAGTGCGACAAACAGATCTAAAGGCTTCAAATACATCGGCCAATAAAAGCACATCAGTTTTGAGATACAAATCGTGATACTCGCCAAGATTCTTGATGTTATATTTTTCCCAAACATTTTGTGCGTGTACATAATCTTTATCAGATATATGACTATTATTTAATTTGTTATAGAAATTTTCTTTTGAAGGAAGTTGTGTTTCATTGAATCTCTCAAATGAGTCCATATAGTCATAGGGGTAAATTCCCTTTTGTGTTAGAAAATCGTTATCTAAAAAATACTCTGAAAGACATGGAAACTCTTTTAGATTTTGAACCAAGTTAACCAATGGACTTGCCATGAATTTAAATGTATCAAGAAATCTGATATGAGTAATAGGAGATGTGTGAATTGTTTTTGTGAATGAAATGTATTTCTGATCCGTGTTTGGAATTGCTGAGATACTTCCAGAAGTCTTTGAGAGTTCCTTGATAAATAGATGTGTATCATAATGAGCGTTGTTATGAAGAAAGACAGGAATGAAAGAGGGGAGTTGATAATTAATATTACAACTTTGATGAGCCGGACCTCTATATTTACCAGTGAGATGACAATGGTCTCTAACCTTTAGACCTTTACCAATTTTCTCCTCACAAATATGACAGACATTGTTTTTTATAAATTCCCTTTTTTCTTTACTTGTTAAGGACATTGGTTTATTGGTTTCTCTCATTATCTTGGTTAATCGAACACAGTCTTTTTCTAGTCGTTTCACAAACTCCTCTGGGGTATTTGAGCCTCTATACATCTCTAACTTGTTATATTTATCACCAACGGATGATTTGATATAATAACAAAAACCACAAGGAGTATGTTTTTGATATTTATTTGTGTATGATTCTTTTGGATCTTGAGAAGCAGTATCAATTTTTTCTAAAATACTTTCAAAATCAGCATATATAACAAATGGATGTTTGATCTTTTTATTTTCATCTTTGAATGTGATCTTTGAGCCTTCTTTAGGCATATTGATTACCGTTGATTTATGTTCGCCACAATAATTTGAATGTTTATCTAATCTTTCTTGTGAATTGAAGAAGTTAAGACAACGCAAACAAATATATATTTTATTTGTTCTCTTACAGACTTGTGGTTTTATTAATTTAGCAATATCTTTGATGTATGTATAATGTGAATTTTCGTCTGAATTAAAATATAGAAGATTAATATGAGTTTGTTTACAATTGTCAGAAAGCTTTAAAACCTGAATGTTGTTTGTTTCTGTTAGACCATAAACATTAACTGATAAATTATTCATCTTTTCAAATTTAGGAATATCATTTAAAGTCATCGGAAACTTTAGATCTTTCGTATTTAATGTATTCTCATATTTTTTATAATGAGATACTCTTTCATCATGAAAATGTGGAGGATGTAAGTGTGCTAAAATAGACCAGAGAAAACATTTATTGTCTTTATTTTTGATATTGATAACTGCTTTTCTATTTTTGATAACACTGGGTAAATCAATGTAAGAAGAAGCTTTTAGAGGATCTGATTTAAGAATATGAATGTCTATGTAAATAATTTTTCCTATATTGAATCCACTTCCTACGATTGAATTATCCACATCTTGCTCTTGTTTAATAAGTTCATCATAGACTCCTGATGTTTTAAAATCTTGATATGAAGATATAAAGTGTGGCTCAGTTCTCATGTATGGTGCATCTATAACTCCTTCATCCTTTGTCATTTCTAATTTTACTCCCATATAAAATTTAAGTGGTTTCATTTCCTTTAGTGTTTTTTCAATCAACGTTTGAACAGCAGGTTTAACTATTTCTACAGCATCAACTATAGACTCTGGTTCAGGAGGTTTGAAGTTAAAGACTCTTATTTTAATATGTCCTTTGAATGCTCCATCAGAGTTTTTAGTTGTGATAAAATTTGATAAATGTAGATTTGTTTTAAGATGTATTTTGAAGCCTTTCTTGAGGATATTTTTATTACATGTAGAACAGTGTTTTGTTTCAGGTGGAAGAGGGGAAAGTTTGTTTAAAATGTTGTATGTATGTTTTGCGGTGAGAATATGTTGTTTATAATATTTTACTTCCTTCTCGCAAGTATCACAATAAACCATATTTATAGCGTGAGAAAACGTGGTGTTTTATATATATCACTGTGCTTAAAATAAAACACTTTTGAGCTTTACAGCTCCGTTTTATATATATCGCTGTGCTTAAACTAAAACACTTTTTCACTCAGAATCATCTAAGTCATAACTATCACATGAATACTCAGAATCATACTCAGAGTCATCAATAAAGCTACTCTCATAACTATCATTTGAGCACAAACTATTAGTATCATAACTATCATCTGTGTTCAATGAAATACTATCATCACCATCGTCCAAGTTCAATGAAATACTATCATCACTATCGTCCGAGTTCAATGAAATAGTAAAATCTTCACTGCTGTATTGACTCATATTTAATTAGCAAGAAAAATATTCCCATCAATATCTATATACTTTCTTTCATTAACAGATTCAATCTCTACAATTTTTATATCAAAAGTTATCTTTAAATAATCTCTAACTATCATAGAACGAAATGACATTTCACCAGAAATATTAACATCATTCATTTTACTTAGATCTACACCCTTTGGATTATTAAAGAAAATACAAATGTCTCCTCTAGAATTATTAATGGTCTTATCATTCTTTTTCAAAGTATCGTGGTCAATCACTTTTTCAAGCTTTGAATAAATTGCCAGGAGTAGAGGAGAAACTTTTGTTAGATTTACTTTAATGGATGTCTTTCCAGGTATAGTTAGAGCTCTTCCTTTAAATGAAATAGAGGGGCTCATGTTATTTTCCATAACTGGTTTTACCCAAAAATTTCCATATTTATCTTTGTTCAATTTAACATCTTTGACATATTTTTCTATATCTTCCACCGAAGTAGAGATTGATTGAAATTTGTCTTTTGTGCTTTGAAACATTGTATTTATTAATGAATAAACTTGCGTTTAGTTTAAGTAAAAATTTACCACATAAATATGATAAGTTCTGAAGGATATTTAGAATTTCCAGACTCTCCATATGATAAATTAGAGAATTGTCCGGCTTGTGATAGAGTGGGGCTTAATGATGAGGATTCATATAAACAATGTTTATTCTGTGATTATATTCTAATTAATGATAATAAGAAATATAAAAAAACATATAACTCTTTTAAATTAGAACCAAAAATGAATTACTTTACAAGATTAATAAGAGAGATGAATGTTAAGCATTATGGTGATAATACACCATTTCTTACAAGGAAAGAGACTCTTTGTATTGAGGAAATGTATAAGGGTTTAATGATATTTATTATTCAAAATAATTTTAATGGAAATGTTAATACAAGATACTACATAAATAAAATAATGAATTATTTTGAAATTAAACCCGAACTCAGGATAAAATATAGAGTTTCTAAAATAGCTCAAAAAAAGTTGGATGACTTGTTTTCCAAATATATAAATGAATGATTTTTTACCCGTTTGGGAAAATAAGATAAAATTTAATAACCATAAAAACATTCCAAATTCATTGAGATGTCTAATAGTTGGTTCAAGCGGATGTGGGAAAACCTGTTTACTTTTAAAGATGCTCCTTGGTCCTAATTTTTTAGATTATGATAATTTAATAATTTTTACAAAGTCAAGTTTTCAACCCGAGTATCAACTACTCTCACAGGGTTTTAATGCAGGTCTTAAAAAGGAAGACATTATCGGTTTATTTAAACTTCAAAACAAACTGAATGATTATAATATTGAAGATATAATACAATTATTTTGTGATACACAGAAATCAAAATCGAAACCCATAACTTGTATTCTCAGTGATAATACGGATGATATACCTTCACCTCAAGATTTAGATAAATCAAAAAAGAACCTCGTCATCTTTGATGATTGTGTTAATGAGAGAAACCAAACAGTAATGGATAGCTACTATACAAGAGGGAGACATTCTTCTTGTAATTGTATATATCTTAGTCAATCATATTTTCAACTCCCTCGACGCTCAATAAGAAACAATGCCAATACTTTTATTTTATTTAAGTTAAATTCAATAGATGTAAATAATTTTTGGAGAGATAATTGCTCTACGTTATGTAGTAAAAAAGAATTTGAAAATTATATGAAACACACGATTGGAAAATATAAATATATTGTTGTGAAACAAGATGAGATACTAAATGATATTTTTCAATAAATAAATACAGAAAATGAATACCGAAGAAAGAGAAAGAAAGTTTAAGGAACATCAACAATTAGTTTCAAAAGTTGTTAAACAACAGGAAGAGATAAAGAAGAAACGGAGACAGAAACTAACTGGTGAAGAAGCCTTTGAAAGAAAACAAGAGAAATTCTTTAAACCACTTTTGAAAACTCAACACTCACCTACAGTTCCCACGGTAGAATTTACTCCGAAAAAACTTCAAATGCTCAAAGATTTTAGTCAGATAACAAAACAAGAACTTGGTGAATTAGAATATGATGACGAGGGATTATTTCGGAAACTTGAGGAGGTAAATCAACCCCCTAATTATGTTGTGGAAGCTCTTCAAAACAATGAATATTCGGCGGGTTCAAAAACCAGAGCAGGTCTCATTCCAACAGAAGAACCAGCAGTGTTTCATCTTGTGGAAGAAAAGGTATTGATATTTAATGATGAATTGATGTTCTTGAGTTCTACTCAACCAAATGTTAAATTAACTCCAAGATTAATGTTTCTTCTAACATACCCCGGATTCAGCGGTTCAAAATATTTTGAGGAACCACTTGATATGGAAAGAGAGGAAGATAGGGTATATATTGAGTTGCTAAATGCACTTGATTATGGAGTTTCTGTTGCTGGTAAAAGTAAGAAGAATGAGAAGGAGAAACATATTATTGATGCTTTAAGTAAGCTTGGTTCGGGTGTTAGTTTTCTTCCAAATGACACATCACAATTAGTTAATAGGCTATTATTGTTGTTAGGTAGTAAGAAGGCTGGAAACAACAATTGTTTTAATGAATCCTCAGCCATTTTAGATCAGTTGATGAACATGAAAATAATTAATAAATGTCAATACAAAGATATTTTATTAGATATTAAATAAGATGAGAAGCACAATTCTTAGTTTTAATTTCACAACGAGCGATTACACAGCTTCATTCCCTTACCCACTACAACTTGACCCCCTTACCTCATATGAGGCATCTTTGTTGTCAATGGAAACTTACAATACCCTTTTTAATATCACAGAGAAAAACAACAAGTTTAGTTATAATCCAGGAAGTGGATATAAAACTATAACCGTTTCACCTGGAGCTTACGAGATTTCTCAAATATCTTCAGAAGTCTCTCGCCTTATGAAAGAAAAAGGTGATGAACCAAAAAATATTGTAATAGATATTCAAAAACACACTTCAAAATCAACTATTAAACTTAAAAATAATTATAAAGTTGATTTCACGATTGAAAATTCGTTTAGAGAGCTATTGGGTTTCTCTTCAAAAAAGATTGAAAATAACGGGACGTTTTACAGTGATAATGTTATCCAAATATCCTCCGGTATAAATTCAGTATTAATTCATTGTGATTTGATTGATGGTGCTTATAACGATGGAATAAGAACAAATACAATATTTTCATTCAGTGCATACTCAACCCCGATTGGTTATAAATTTAATATGGAACCAAAAAATCTTGTCTATTTACCTGTGTCAGGAAAAACCATATACAGAGTAAATTTTAGGATAACCGACCAAGATAATCGTATGATATCCTTTAATGATGAAATTATATCCATCAGAATTCACCTACGTGAAGTTTTTCAATAAATAAATAATGGTTATTGTGAGAAAACACGAGTTGGGAAAATATAAAATAATTACAGGGGAGGGCATGTTCCTTTCACCAGACTATACAAGGTATGTGGGTAGAGGATACTATAAACCTAAGAGACAACGAGGTGTAGGTCATCAATTTCGAAATAAAGGAGATGGGATAATTGATACTCTAATGGGTATTGGTTCAACCATCCTTAAACATAAAGACCTAATTGGTTCAACTGCTTCTGCCGTGGGCTCCGTTGCGGGTGCTATAAAGAGTATAAAAGATGCTCAAAAGGAGTCTCATAAATTACAAGCAATCAAAGAAATAAAAAAAGGTAAAACTCAACTATCTTCACAAGAACGACAAAAAATCATTAAAATACTTGGGTCAGGGTTTCAACAATTTTAATGCTATATAAATACAAGTATGGAAGCGATTGATAGTATCTATGATTTGGATGATACGATTATCATTTCAAACTCCACTAAAAAGGAAGACTATTTTAAGGTAAATGCTATAACAGGAACAGACTGGAATTCAAACGGAACAAAAAGTTTTGAAATAAATAATCAACAAACTTACTTGAATATAGCTGATAGTTTCTTGCTGTGTAAATTTAAATTCACTAAGGCTGCGAATAATACTAATGCTACACTCGTAAATGATTTCTTCTGGAAAATGTTTGACAGTGTCCGCCTGTATATTGGAACACAAGAGGTTGAAGCGGTTGATTATGTCTCTGCTACATCTGAAATGATGAAATTTACACTATATTCGTTTAGTGATAGAATGGGTAAGGGAGCTGTTGAGGGTTTTATTCCTGATATGTCAACGGGTACAAACGCAGACCCTGGTTATAGTCAAAGGAAGTCAATGTATAATGATGACGCAAAAGCTGAGAATAGTTTTACCGTAGCAGTACCTCTGAAAGGTATATTTGGATTTTGTGATTATGATAAAGTTTTGTATGGGCTTAAAATTAGATTTCAACTACAAAGGAATGATAATGTAAATAGATTGCTTTTTGGGGATGAAAATGCTTTTGGAGAAAATAATAAATTTGTTATTAATGATTTGTGTTGGTATATCAGTGAATATACTCCTAATCTTAAAACGGAAGAGATGTTAAATAGAAGACTTAACTCAAAGAAACCGCTAAATGTATCATACCTTAAAAGAAGATGTCAACACGTTAAACTGGAACACACTACCTACACTTGGAATTTAGGTGTTCTTCAAGGAAAGCCACGATACCTCTGGCTCATTTTTAAAAAACCAGATGGAGAGGACGGTACTAATAAGAATAATGCCCTGAGTGATAATGCAAAGGTGAAACAACTTCGGGTTTCTCTTGATGGCACATTTTATCCGCGAGATAGATTGGAAATTGATTGGGAAAAAAATGATTATGCGGAAGCCTACAAGTCCTACCAAAAGGTGTGTGAAAGTAATGGTAATAATGATCCTATTTTGGATATGGTTGCGTTTCAAAAACTTTATACAATCTACGCAATTGACCTGAGTTCTCAAAAGGAAACTATAAAGTCTAATCGAGTGGATACTTCTCTATACATTGAAAGAGGGGAGAGTGAAGAGGTTAATGCATATTGTTTGCTTTTGGAGGAAACAGAATTACAGATTAATACAGATAATGGTGTTATGATTAATATCACATAGGTTTTTTCTCATAAATAAATGGTTGGGGTATATGTTAATCAAATCAATCTTAATAAATTAACATCTTGTATTCAAAATCAAAAGCCTTGTATTATTAATGTTAATACAATTCAAAGAAAAGGAGCTGTAAGAATTGATGTTTTACTCACACACACACAAGTAAAAACACTAAATGATGTTGGATCACTTAAAATTAAAATGACGAAACCTATGTTAAAGAAATATTCAATAGACGAGTCAAGAGGAGGATTTCTCCCGTTTCTAATTCCTTTATTTGCTGGTTTAAGTGCGGCGGGAGCATTGACTGGTGGTATTTCAGCAGCGGTAAAAACTGCTAACGAAAGGAAGGCACAACTAAAAGCTCAAAAAGAATTGGAAAGACATAACAAGGAGTTGGAGAAACAAATTAGTGGAAGTGGTGTAATTGTAGATTTTGCTCAAAAACTTGAAAGTCTACCTGATAAAGCTAGATTGTTGGTTGGAGATATGCTTTCCTCTATCGCTCAAGCGGGTGTTAAACTAACTAAACGGGGTAATGGATTGTATCTTTCTCATAAATAAATGGATAAATGGTTTAAACAATTTGGAAAGAATACAACGTCAAATATAGAACTAGCTAAGTATTGTAAAACACTAAAAATTGATAATGTGGTTATTTGTATGAGAGATGAATTAACACATATAAATAAGAATACAAAGAATATTATTATGAATTTAGACACACAGAATGGTTCTCATTGGGTTTGTATTCATAATAGTCAGGATAAATATTATTTTGATAGTTATGGTATGCCACCACCTGTTGAAGTAATACAATTCTTACAGAATGGTGTTTATCAAACATTCCAAGTTCAAGAAATTAATTCTAAATGTTGTGGCCAATTATGTTTATATGTATTATTTCAACTCAACAATAATGAAAATTTTTATGATATCATTTTTTATCTAATATAAATGACCTATGTTGGAAAAGATGGTTCTATCTTTGGAAAATCCTCTCAGGATATTGATTTATCAAATTATTATACAAAGGCACAGGCTGAACGACAAAAATATAGTATAAGTAAAAATATTAATATGAAGAATACTTATAAATTAATCAATTATCCAAACCCTACAGATGCGAATGACTTAATTAGATTCAGTAATTTATCACACTTGTTAAATAAAACAGCACGTTTTGTGAAACAAGTAAAATTTACAACCACAACACCTGGTTATACTGACCATACACCTTTCCTCATTGAATTTAACTACCTGCTTACAGTTGAATTTTATAAAGAAGGACATTTAGTTAATATGCGAATTAATAAATGGGGGTATGATATGCCTGATTTAGGGTATAATTGGTCTTTTTCAATAAACTTAGAAGACCTACATGATTTAAATCAGTCTCGTAAAGAAGAATATTATCCACTTGGTGAAGATAAGGATTTATGTGGAAGTACAATTAGTAAACAACAAATACGTGATTTTAAGAAAATAAAAATATATGATAGTATAGCGATGGTTCGCATGACAAAGAAGGAAGGTAATGAGATAAGGATAGAAAGCCGAGGAATACAAACCGATTTGGTAGTGGGAAGATGGGGTGGTATTACCTGTCATAATATTAATCTCACATATATTTCTGATACATAAATGGCAGGAAGAAGACTACAAGAGAATTATAATTTTTGTATTCAAGGATACCTACAAGAAAAGGGTGCTCGGTTTTACATACCGTACGAATTGGAACATACACATGGAAATTTTGTCATTAAAAACTGGCCTTATACTGATATTGTTAAACCCACAAATAGAGACTTGTTTAAAATATTAAATAAAAATGAACTTCTCAAAGTTATGAAATATAAAACTCTTTTAGAAATCGTCAACAAATCTTATTGGTATCCTATTATGAGAAAAATAATTATAGATACAAGAATATCTCAAAATCCAGATGAGTATATGTATAATATTCTTTGGGGTTCAAACTCAAGGGTAGCAAGGGATGAGGAAGGAGTTGAAGAAGAGAAGGAGGAAAGAGAGAAAAAGGAGAAGGAGGAAAGGGAGAGGGAGGAGAAGGAGGAGAGGGAGAAAAAGGAGGAGAAGGAGGAAAGGGAGAAAAGGGAGAAGGAGGAAAGGGAGAAAAGGGAGGAAAAGGAGAAGGAGGAGAGGGAGAAAATGGAGGAGGAGGAGAGGGAGCAAAGAGAGAGGGAGGAAAAATATAAAAAGATGGAAATCAGTGAGATTCATAAAAGATTGAGTGTATTAAAGCAAATAAATCAATCTCAACGCACCGAAGAGGAAATTAAAGAATTAACAACTCTTATGAAGATAATGGTTTCAAAAATAAGAACGTCAATGTCTTCAATTTCAGGGAGGAGATTTAAACGAGAAAGTGGTGAAGAAGAAGAAGAAGAAGAAGGAAAAGATTATGTGATTGATGATGTTGGTGTCATTGACTTTAGTTAGTTTTTATTTGTAAATAAATGGAGGAGAGAGTGAAGGCATTCCTTAGGATTCTTTATGTTTTAAAAATAAAGATTGAAATGTATATGTTGAAAACCAAAAAGGTTTTGATACTCTGTCGGAATTTTTCTGATAAATAAATATGAGTTATTGTCTCAAATGTAAAAAGAAAACTAAATCTAAAAATATCTCTTATGTTAAAGCTAAAAATAATAGAGTTTATCAAAAAGGAATATGTCAAGTATGTGGCTCTAAAAAGTGCCAATTCATCTCTCCTAAAAGAGGAGGAGACATACAAAAGTTTCTGTCAGGAAGTAAATTTACAACAACTGGAATTCCAGGGGAATTACACCTTCCAGGGTATTCTTTCTGTGGTCCAGGAACAAACTTGGATAAAAGATTAGATGAGGCTGACAATCCTAAACCTTGGTCTAAACCTACAAATAGGGTTGACGAAGTGTGTATGAAGCATGATATTGCTTATGGGAAAACCACTACGTTGACTGAAAAACATAAAGCCGACAGCGAAATGTTGTATAATTTGTCTTTGATACAAAATCCAACGTTGAGAGAGAAAGTTGATAGGTTTATTGTGAGAAATTTGATAAATGCTAAATTGAAACTTGGTCTTGGTTATTCCTCAAAAAACTATTAGGCTCTAATGATGCCATCAAGACTGAGGAGCTTTTGGCTGAAGAATTACACAAACCTATAATCACAAAGTTTAAAAGAAGGAAGGTTTATTCTAAATACACTGACCACATATGGTCCGCTGATTTAATTGAATTGAATAATGACAGGGGATACAGGTATGCTTTAACCGTTATTGATTTGAGGAGTAGATTTGCCTGGGTTGTCCCTTTAAAAAATAAAAGGGGTGATACTTTAATGTTAGCCTTTAAGCTAATATTTGATCGGGATAAAAGGAAACCAAAGAAGTTATGGACTGATGAGGGAACAGAGTTCTATAACAAAATATTCATGAAATTTCTTAAGGGGAAGGGTATTAAATTATACAGCACCTTTAATGAAGGAAAGGCAGTTGTTATTGAGCGTTTTAATCGTACTTTAAAAGAGAAATTATATAAAAAATTCACACAACTCGGTTCTCAAAAATGGGTGTATTTAATTCAGGATATTGTAGATAATTACAATAATACAGTTCATTCATCAACACAATCAAAACCATCAGAAACATTTACAAAATTAGAATATGAAAAGGAGATTAATTTGAGAAAGCCCAAGTTTAAAGTTGGTGATATTGTAAGAATATACAAATGGAAAAGTCATTTTGAGAAAGGTTATACACAAAAATGGACTCGTGAATTATTTAAAATCATTGATGTAATGGATACAGTCCCTTGGACCTACAAATTATATGATTTAAATGGAGAAGAAATCTTGGGTTCATTTTACTCACAAGAATTACAAAAAACACAAGTAAGCAGCTAAAACCCTTGAAAATAATAAATAAATAAATAAAATGTAATGGGGATACGTTTTTAAATCTGTGAACCCCAAACACAGAATCCCACAACTTTTTAGTTGGGGCTTAACTTTTGTGTGTGTATAATGGGGATACGTTTTTAAATCTGTGAACCCCAAACACAGAATCCCACAACTTTTTAGTTGGGGCTTAACTTTTGTGTGTGTATAATGGGGATACGTTTTTAAATCTGTGAACCCCAAACACAGAATCCCACAACTTTTTAGTTGGGGCTTAACTTTTGTGTGTGTATAATGGGGATACGTTTTTAAATCTGTGAACCCCAAACACAGAATCCCACAACTTTTTAGTTGGGGCTTAACTTTTGTGTGTGTATAATGGGGATACGTTTTTAAATCTGTGAACCCCAAACACAGAATCCCACAACTTTTTAGTTGGGGCTTAACTTTTGTGTGTGTATAATGGGGATACGTTTTTAAATCTGTGAACCCCAAACACAGAATCCCACAACTTTTTAGTTGGGGCTTAACTTTTGTGTGTGTATAATGGGGATACGTTTTTAAATCTGTCAACCCCAAACACAGAATCCCACAACTTTTTAGTTGGGGCTTAACTTTTGTGTGTGTGTGTATGTGCGAGTGAGTCATAATAATATACAAACCCTAACCCAACCCAAGCCCTAACCCAACCCCATCCCTAACCCAACCCCAACCCTAACCCAACCCCATCCCTAACCCAACCCCATCCCTAACCCAACCCATCCCTAACCCTCACATTCAAAATCCCAACCCTAACCCAATCCCATCCCTAACCCAACCCCAACCCTAACCCTCACATTCAAAATCCCAACCCTAACCCAACCCATCCCTAACCCAACCCCATCCCTAACCCAACCCCAACCCTAACCCTCACATTCAAAATCCCAACCCTAACCCAACCCCATCCCTAACCCTCACATTCAAAATCCCACCCAAACCCTAACATAATCTTTCTTTTCTTCTTTTTTAAATACGTATTTCTTTTTTTTTTTTCCTCTTCCTCCAATTCTGTCTTTCAAGGCTTTTAAGTTTGAAGAAGTAGAAATGGGAAGAAAGAATTTTCCAGCATTTTCTTCCTCGAACTTTCTTGATATTGCTTAAATCAAGCGTCATTAAATAAAGAACATTGTTCATTGCTTTAGAATCCAAAGAGTCTCCAAGAGGAACCCCACAGGTAGAGTCTCCAAAATAAAACCAACTTTCCAAGTTCCCAAGGTATAACCACATTCCTGTTGAGCCTCCAAGATAGGTATCACATTCCGAGTCATCAAAACAAAACCCCCATTCCGAGTCTCCAAAAATATAACCATCTTTCCAAGTCCCCAAGGTAAAACCACAATTTTCAGAAATATTGGGGGTTTCCGTGATAAGTCTCACATAGTATAACTGCGGACCATCAGGGAAAACTTCCCTTTCCCAATTTTTTAGGGTTTCTATGATGTGTCTCACATAGTATAACTGCGGACCATCAGGGAGAATTCCCATTTCACAATTTTTTAGGGTTTCTATGATGTGTCTCACATAGTATAACTGCGGACCATCAGGGAGAACTCTCCTTGCCCAATTTTTTAGGGTTTCTATGATGTGTCTCACATAGTATAACTGCGGACCATCAGGGAGAACTCTCCTTGCCCAATTTTTTAGGGTTTCTATGATGTGTCTCACATAGTATAACTGCGGACCATCAGGGAGAACTCTCCTTGCCCAATTTTTTAGGGTTTCTATGATGTGTCTCACATAGTATAACTGCGGACCATCAGGGAGAACTCTCCTTTCCCAATTTTCAGAAATTTGTGGGTCTCCAATGTATGACTTGTATTCTGGCTCATCAAGGTAGAACTTGTTCAGTGGGTTTTGTTTTGATAACTCACAACAAGTATCATCATGGTAAAACTCTTTTTCAGGATTTTGTGGATCTCCAAGGTATAACTCTTTGGCTGGGTCATCAAGGTAGAACTCGTTCTGGGGGTCTTGGTTGTTCAAAATGTCTTCAAACAAAAAAATAACTTCATCCCAAGTTGTGTTAAAAGCAGAATTTTCATTTCGTATCTCAGATACAATTTCCTGTGAAAGAAAATAACAATGTATTAATTTAATACAATATTTTTTATTTGTATAAATCAAGCTCTATGAATATTAAAATTAACTTTGTTAACTCTTACACGAGTCTCATCTTAAAAAAAAAAAAAAAAAAAAAAAAAAAAAAAATTAAATAAATAAATAAATAAATAAACAAACTTACCTCCATTGATAAGAGGTTCGAGTCCAGTTCATCAATCTGAAGGTTGAGTTCTACACAGGTAGTAGGACTCCATGGAATAGCAAAGTTATCCCATTCCATTTCGGCATAGTAGTCCATTCTCAAGTGAAGCAGAAAGCGTGTTTGAAAAAGCCTGTGTGGTCGGTGCCTTTTATAAGGACTGGGTGTGTCTTCCTGTGGAAATTCCCTGGGCGTGTCTTAACTGGAAATGATGTGATGGAAATTCCCTGAAAATGATGTAATGTATTACCTGGAAATGATACAATGCTGAAGAGTTTATAAAGTGGGTGGGACTTAGCAAAAGTGGGAGGAGCTTAGCAAAAGTGGGCGGGGCTTAGTAAAAAGTGGACGTGGCTTAACAAAAAGTGGGCGGGGCTTAGTAAAAAATGGGCGTGGTTTACCAAAAAGTGGGCGGAGCTTACCAAAAAATGGTATGTGGCACTGGAGGTGCTCAAACAAGAACATTGAGGGAGGTTTACCATTTTATCTTAGCTCAGTTAAAATATCTTGAAAAAGAACCAAACTCAAACCTCTTCTTTAATAATATATTAGATGGTGATGGAAGTTGGAGGCGAAATAAATTATTTCCTACACATAAACAAATATTTGTAGGATCATTGTTTCAGTGGTCTACTCGGGATCATTGATAGTAAGAGTACCATAAGACCAAGGGGGAATCCTAGGTTCATAAGGGTAGAGGGATCACAGGTGTTTAAGTGGTCTAATGAATAAGGATAACATGTCAAAAGGTTAGAAGGTTCGTAAAGAACAGGGTGAGAGAAATATAGGTGTTTAGGGGCAATGAGGGAGGGAAAGAATTAATATGGAAGTGAATGGGTCAATGTTTGAGTGGGTCAAAGATTAATCTGCCAGATGATATGTAGAAGAAGGATGATAGGTCTATAAGAGAAAACAAATATTTGTAGTGTTTGAGTGGTCTAATGAACAACATTAAGGATAGGTACTACAGACAAAAGGTTCATAAAGATGAGGGTGGGAGAAATAGAGGTGTTTATGATTTTTGAAAAAGACAAGGGGGTAAATGACATTAGATAGGGATTTCCCATGTTAAACGGAGGTGTCCCAGAAGCAACATTATTACACTACTCATGTCACATACCCAACCTCTTCACCAAATTTCGTCCAAATCCATCCACAACCTTTTGAGATATCTTGTTCACAAACAAACAGACAAACAGACAGACAGGCGTGAAAACATAACCTCCATCACCTTTGGAGGCAGAGGTAACAAACAGACAAACAAACAAAGCAATATGTCGTGCATAGCATGATACTTGCGAAATCCCTAAAATAAGTTTTTGGCCTATGTTGACCTCAAAAACACTTGGTGGTTGAATTCAGTGACCATATATGCAAATCCTCTTCAAATTTCAAGTTAATCGGATGAAAATTGAGGATTTTAGAAATTTGACAAAGTTGGTGACCTTTGGCCTTTGTTGATCTATTGACTTTTGAACCCAAAAACAATAGGCTTTTTGCTGATGACCAACTCTACCATTTGATGGAGAACGCGGAGGTTTAGTGAAGATCGGTTGAAAATTGTGACCTGCAGGCGACAAACAGACAAACAAAACAAGAAGACGTCATGCGGAGCACTATACTTGCAAAATACGCCCCACACCCCCCCCCCCCCCCACCCCTTGCCCAAAACGTTTCCATTGATACAGCAAATTGTCCAGTTCATGGAGATTGAAATTTACGATCTTGATCAAAGCTTGGGTCAACAGGATGAAAAGTGACGCTTTTTCAGATGAAAAATGATGATTTTAGAAGTTTGACCTTGAGTTGACCTTTGACCTTTTGACCTCAAAAATAGTTGGTTTCCCAATTCAGTGAGGCAATACACAAATGCTGTTCTATTTTCAAGTTAATCGGATGAAAATTGATGGGTTTTCAGATGAAAATTAATGATTTTGGAAGTTTGACCTAGAGTTAACCTTTGACCTTTTGACCTCAAAAATAGTTGGTTTTCCTATTTAGTGACACAATTTGCAAATGTTGTTCAATTTCTAAGTCGATCAGATGAAAATTGATGGTTTTTTCAGATGAAAATTTATGATTTTGGAAATTTGACCTTCAGTTGACTTTTGACCTTTTGACCTCAAAATAGTTGGTTTCCCAATTCAGTGAGGTAATATGCAAATGTTGTTCAATTTTCAAGTAAATCGGATGAAACTTGATGGGTTTTCAGATGAAAATTAATGATTTTGGAAGTTTGACCTAGAGTTGACCTTTGACCTTTTGACTTCAAAAATAGTTGGTTTTCCTATTTAGTGACACAATTTGCAAATGCTGTTCAATTTCCAAGTCGATCAGATGAAAATTGACAGTTTCTTCAGATGAAAATTTATGATTTTGGAATTTTGACCTTCAGTTGACCTTTGACATTTTCACCTCAAAAATAGTTGGTTTCCCAATTCAGTGAGGTAATATGCAAATGTTCAATTTTCAAGTAAATCGTATGAAAATTGACGGTTTTAAAGATGTAAAGTGATGATTGTGGAAGTTTGACCTTGAGTTGACCTTTGACCTTTTGACCTCAAAAATAGTATGTTTCCCAATTTAGTGACTCGATATGCAGATGCTGTTCAATTTTCAAGTCAATCGATCTTAAAATTGCGATTTTAGAAATTTGACCTCCAGATGACCTTTGACCTCAAAATCAATAGGCTTCTCAAATGGGACGACCTATACAACTTGGTGAAGTTTCGTGACGATCGGTTTAGAATTGTGACCTGTAGGCCAGTGACAAACAAACAGACAATAACAAACGCAACCGACCAATATACTTGAAAAATCTTCGATTTTCGCAAGTAACAAATATCCAAGCAGACATACAGGGGTGAAAAGATAACTGCTATCCACCTTTGGTAGGGAAGGTAACTCGAACGACACTCGGTACCGAGCATACCTACGCCAGGCTGAACAGTATACGTTTTGTAGCTACGAACAGGACGGATCTGGATTCGGACCTGAACCAAAATCGAATTGGCTTGTTCTCATCACCTGACCAACTCATCCACCAAGCTTTGTAATACGTCATACACAACTTTTTGAGATATCCTGCTATATAATTATCGTTCTTGGTCGAATCACTCAATTGTGTAGAATCGTTTGAAAAACTAAAACAGGTAACCACTCGTTAGACTCAGAATGGTACCTCCCATGAAAGGTGTAGACGCTTTGTATAATGTCAATTCACATTCTGAATACAGAAATAAATATTTGAATGCAAAATGTTTCATTTGTGATGGAGCATCGACCTTCAAATTTCCAGACCTAGTCTCAGCTCCAGCTAAGTTAGTCAAGTGACGCACGATGTTCGATGGCCGAAAGCGCCGTTATTTCATGTTTTCACATCAATTTGATGAAGAATTGAACGTTTTTTCTTTGAACTTTGACCTTCCGCATGTGAAAATAATGTGGTACAGCAAATTTCACGCAATTTTGTCCAGGCGTTGAGAAACGTTTCAGAAGCAAACAAACCAAAGAACACACATGCACCACAAACCAAAGAACACACATGTACCATGTGCCTAATCCTCGCCGCCACACCTTTTTTTTTCTTTTTTTTGTATACAGGATCGAGGCTCGTGAAAGATCTAACATTATCACACACACACACAAAAAAAATCAAACAGACACAAAATATATAACAAGGGGAGTGGTAGACAAGATGGGGAGAGAAGGGGAAGCACGCAAACACAACATTTGAGACCAGGGACATCGGGAGATGTGTGGGAGGGAGAGGGCTTGGGGGGAGGAGGCGTGGGAAGGGTTAGGGGGGGTGGGAGAGGTAAAAAACACAAGGACACCAAGGACTTCCAGGACAGAAGTTGGTATTTCAAAAAAGTGGATCTGGCGTGAAATTAGCGGGGGTAGAAAAGATCAAGGTTTTCGATGGGGGAAGATAAGAGATGGTGGTGAACAGCTGTTTTAATGACCTGGAGGGAGGAGTAGGATTGAAGAGAGTGAGGGAGTTTGTTTCAGAGGCGGGAGAAAAGCGGAATGAAGGAGTGAAGGTGAGCAGAGAGTCTTGATTTTGGCAGTTTAACCATAAGAGGGTTGCAAGCAGATCTTGTGCGACCTGCAGGAATATTTGGGGGCACAGCCCTGAGAGAGCTGGGGGAGCAAGACCTGAGAGGAGTCGGTAGAAGACAGAAAGACCACCGACCTGCCTGTCGTGATTAAGTGAAAGGCCCTCGGAGTTACCTTCATCACGGGAGATTGCAATAATTCTGAAAGCTTTGGTTTCAACAGTGTGAAGCCGAGCTAGGTGTGAGGCAGGAGCACCGGCCCAGAGGGGATAACAGTACTCCATTGAGCTACGGATGAAAGCCTTGTATGTGGTGAGGAGCTCAGGTGTGCCAAGGAAGGACTTCGCACGACGGAGGATGCCCAGTCGGCGACTGGCTTTGGAGGCCAGATTTGAAATGTGGTTTTCCCAGGTAAGATCATGGCAGATAGTGAGCTCCAAGAGCTTGAGTGACAGACTTCTTGGAGAGGATTGTTGAGAAAGTAGATGGGAGGGTTGTCCAGTCGGTCTTTTCGGAGAGACACCGTAAGAGTGTGAGATTGTCAGGATTGAAAGACATGTTCCACTTGTTTGACCAGTCTGTGATTTTGTCCAGGTCTGCAGAGAGTGAGGAGGCTGCAGACTGCCGATCTGAGGGATGAGGAATGGAGCGGCAGAGAGTGGAGTCATCAGCAAAGAGATAGAGAGGATTTTCAAGAGAGTCAGAGAGATCATTGATGAAGACCAGAAAAAGCACACGGCCGAGAACACTGCCTTGGGGAACTCCAGCTTGAACAGGAAGGGGGAGATTAGAAAAACCCATTCAGGGTCACACGTTGACTACAACTAGAGAGGAGGTCCGCAAGCCATGAGTGGAGATTTCCATGGATACCATGGGCATTGGAGGATAGTTTGGTGAGCAGAGCAGGATGCCAGACCGTATCGAAGGCACATGATATGTCAAGGGAGACAGCTCTAATTTCCTGTTTGGCATTGAGGACCTCCATCCATTGTTGAGACAGCAGAAGCAGCATGTCCAGAGTCGAGTGACCTGGTCTGAATCCAAATTGATGGTCTGAGATCAAGCCATTGGAGAAGAGGAAAGATTTGATATTCTAAGCAATGATGGATTCCATGACTTTGCTGATAATTGGGAGAAGGCTGATTGGTCTGTAGTTGCAAGGATCTGTTTTTGCACATTTTTGGTGTAAAGCGGTGATGTTGGCTGGTTTCCAAGCTGATGGCAGATGACCTTGAGCAAAACAGAGGGTGAAGAGAACAGAGAGAGGGAGTGAAAGAGCGGCAGGCAGGATTTTAGGACCCGTGGGCTGATGCCGAGTTGTTAGGGAGTCGAGGTTTGACAGAAACTTGTCAACCCTTTTTTTTGTTTGTTTGTTTTTTTTGGTATTTTTTTTTTGTATTTTTTTTTTGTATTTTTTGTAAAAAAAATTTGTATCCGTTTTTTTTACACACACACCTTGTCAGGAGGAAATGACACAGGGTCCAGGAGCAGCTGGGTACGACTGGATACAGTGGGTAAAGAGAGGGATGGGTTTGGGACACAAGATTTAGAGGCAAACACAGAGTTGAGGCATTCAGCTTTTTCACGTGCGGAGTCAGCTGTGTTGCCGTTTGAGGTAAGGGAGGGGATGGAGGCGGAACCAACACCAGAAACAGATTTGACCAGATGCCACCAGGATTTGGAAGAGTGAGACAGGTTTGAGCGTTCGGTCTTGAGAGTGGAGAGATATTGTTTCCTGGCTCTCCAGACGGTGGACACACACTTGTTTCGGGCTATGTGAAAGGAAATGAGATTTCCTTCCGTTGGATTTGCTTTCCAGGAGACGAAGGCAAGTTGTTTCTGGGAAACTGCCTCACCACAAGATTCCGTGAACCATGGATGGGAGGACGGGTATGACAACTGAAGACGAGATGGGATAAATCTGTGCATGAGAGAGAGCAATTTACTTTGGAAGAATTCCCAGGATGAGTTGATGTCAGAGGCGGTAGAGATGGGAGACCAGTCCAGATGATTGATGGCTGCTTGAAGACCGTGCCAGTTGGCCTGAGTGAAATGCCAGACTCGTCGATGCTGAGGAGGCTCTCTGAAGGCCCTATATCTGTTTCTAAAATTATCAACCATTTTGACCACATTTTTACAATCTGTCATTTATAGGTCTTTTTCACGTTTGCTCGGGTTAATTAAAGGCACAATTACAGGTAGGAAAGCAAAAGAAGCATTGCGATCACCATGGTTTGCCTCTGACTTGGGGGTTGCGCGGGGGGGGGGGGGGGGGGGGGGGGTCACAGTGGGGTCGCTACGCCCCCCCCCCCCCCAAGGATGATCGGCGCCCAATGGTGAGTGCGCAGGATGTAGCCCTGACATGCCATCACATGATCACACAAAAGTTAATGAAGCCTTACATGTTTTAGAAAATTACTTTACAGCACGTATCTTTTTTGTGGTACAGAGTGCAAACAATCATTTGAACAAAAAAATAGACATTCTAAAGCTTTTCCGTTCGCTCTCGTTAGGGAAAAGGTACACCACATGACCAAAAGTATGTAGACACCCGAACACGACACATCTCATTACAAAATCATGGGCATTAATATGGAGTTGCCCCCCCCCCCACCCCCTCCCACCTTTTGATGCTATAACAGCCTCCACTCTTTTGGGAATGGTTTCCACTAGTTGTTGGAACATTGCTGTGGGGATTTGCTTCCATTCAGCCACAAGAGTATTAGTGAGGTCGGGCACTGATGTTGGGCGATTAGGCCTGGCTCACAGTTGGCATTCCAATTAATCCCAAAGGTGTTCGATGGGGTTGAGGTCAGGGCTCTGTGCAGGCCAGTCAAGTTCTTCTACACCGATCTCGCCAAACCATTTGTGTATGGACTTCGCTTTGTGCGCTGGGGTATTGTCATGCTGAAACAGGAAAGGGCCTTCCCCGAACTGTTGACACAAAGTTGGAAGCACACAATCGTCTAGAATGTCATTGTATGCTGTAGCGTTAAGATTTCCCTTCACTAGAACTAAGGGGCCGAGCCCGAACCATGAAAAACAGCCCCAGACCATTATTCCTCCTCAACCAAACTTTACAGTTGGCACTATGCATTCGTGCAGGTAGCGTTCTCCTGGCAACCGCCAAACCCAGATGAGTCCGTCGGACTGCCAGATGATGAAGTGTGATTCAACACTCCAGATAACGCGTTTCCACTGCTCCAGAGTCCAATGGTGGCGAGCTTTACACCACTCCAGCTGACGCTTGGCATTGCGCATGGTGATCTTAGGCTTGTGTGCAGCTGCTCGGCCATGGAAACCCATTTCATGAAGCTCCGGACGAACAGTTGTTGTGCTGATGTTGCTTCCAGAGGCAGTTTGGAGCTCGGTAGTGAGTGTTGCAACCGAGGACAGACGATTTTTATGCGCTAAGCACTTCAGCACTCGGTGGTCCCGTTCTGTGAGCTCATGTGGCCTACCACGGCGCGGCTGAGCTGTTGTTGCTCCTGGACGTTTCCACTTCACAATAACAGCACTTACAGTTGACCAGGGCAGCTCTAGCAGGGCAGAAATTTGACGAACTGACTTGTTGGAAAGGTGGCATCCTATGACAGTGCGACTTTGAAAGTCACTGAGCTCTTCAGGGCAGCCCATTCTACTGCCAATGTTTGTCTCTGTAGATTGCAATAGCTGAATCCACTAATTAGAAGGGGTGTCCACATACTTTTGGTCATGGAGTGTATGTAAAAATATATATATATACATCACTGCGTGATGACGTCATGTGCATGGACGTCTTTTTTCATACCTCGTACCGAAGCAAACCTGGGATATCATTTTGCTTTTAACAGTCATTGCAATGCCTGTTAAAAGCAAAATGATAAAATAAAATGATAAAATGATAAAATAAAAAGCAAAAAAACAAAAATAAAAGCAAAAAGCAAAAGCAAAACAAAATGTTTTTTTTTTGTTTTTTAGTCATTGCAATGCCTCTCACGTTCTGGTGAGCAAAAGGTGAGTTATAAGCAACACATCACTGTGTCCATCAAACAGAAGGTAACTACATTTGACGTCCCAAAATGGCGACAGGCAGTTGGGTTTCTGGGCCGTTGGAGAGAAACTGAGAAAGGCGTGGCTTGGCTGAAAGGCGGTGCTTGTGACGTTTGGGGAGAGTGGCGGGAAGGCGTGGCCTGTAGAATGGGCGGTGCGTATGATGCTGGGGGAGAGGAGAGAAGGCGTGGTGTGTAGAATGGGCGGCGCTTATAACCCACAGACAGAACTCAGCTTCATATACAAGATAATTATTGATTGCTTCTAGTGTGGGTATTCCTTCCCCATACCATCATTATTTTGTTATTAAATGAATTCTGGGTCTCGGGAATGGTGGTTGCTTCATTTGGTGGTTTTAGAGGACTCGTTCAGGGAATAATTGGTTGCGGTCTTCACACCAAAAAGTTTCATTCATTATACAAATCGCTCATCTTTATGATGGTGGTGCAAATTGACAACCAATCGCTAAATACAAATAACCCGGTTTGTGCATCAAGCAAAACCACGCCGACTGCTTATGTGCAAATTTAACACATCGTGGTTTTGTACAGTTCGGATACATTACAATTCGTCAGTTGGCTGTGATGCAATGCTGGGAATCATCACCGTTTTGAGCGATCCTGCAATGGCCTCGGGTGTGTTCGATAACCAACAATCTTGCTATCGCTTGCCAAGCCAGCTGTTCCTTATTAACCGTTTCGATGGAGTGCTTGCTCGAGTTATTCAGCTCTACAAGCTGATTGGTAATGGAACACTCACCTTCAGTACCCGTTCACAGTTTCATTACACTTTTACCTGCGATGGACGTGTGTCGCAGGTCAACCAGAGCTGCTCATTGCTGGTGTCACGGTGCTCGTTGGGGGTTCGACATTTGAAATGTGCACCCATCGGTCAGACCCCACACACCTTTGTTACTTGACTCCAACCACCATGGCACCCAGAATAAATAATATGGCCGCCATCTTGGTTTTCTGGTGGCTTCTGGGGGCCTACAGGCTACAACTACAAGATATCAGGCCTATAGCCCTCTGTTGATTATACACCGCCCGGATTTGGTGCGTCAGATTTCCATTGGCTTTGTTTGGGTCGAGCATTACTCATTTGATGAGGGACCCCAAAAAATCTTATAATAATGTCAAATAATATTATTAGTAAGTTTGGTTCGGAAAGAGAATGAGGTTGGAGTAACGAAGGTTGGTTTGGGAAGGGAATGAGGTTGGAGTACCAGTAAGGAAGGGAATGAGGTTGGAGTACCAGTAAGGAAGGGAATGAGGTTGCAATAAGGAAGGTTGGTTTGGGAAGGGAATGAGGTTGCAGTAAGGAAGGTTGGTTTGGGAAGGGAATGAGGTTGGAGTAAGGAAGGTTGGTTTGGGAAGGGAATGAGGTTGGAGTAAGGAAGGTTGGTTTGGGAAGGGAATGAGGTTGGAGTAAGGAAGGTTGGTTTGGGAAGGGAATGAGGTTGGAGTAAGGAAGGTTGGTTTGGAAAGGGAATTGAGGTTGGAGTAAGGAAGGTTGGTTTGGGAAGGGAATGAGGTTGGAGTAAGGAAGGTTGGTTTGGGAAGGGAATGAGGTTGGAGTAAGGAAGGTTGGTTTGGGAAGGGAATGAGGTTGGAGTACCAGTAAGGAAGGGAATGAGGTTGCAGTAAGGAAGGTTGGTTTGGGAAGGGAATGAGGTTGGAGTAACGAAGGTTGGTTTGGGAAGGGAATGAGGTTGGAGTAAGGAAGGTTGGTTTGGGAAGGGAATGAGGTTGGAGTACCAGTAAGGAAGGGAATGAGGCTGCAGTAAGGAAGGTTGGTTTGGGAAGGGAATGAGGTTGGAGTAACGAAGGTTGGTTTGGGAAGGGAATGAGGTTGGAGTAAGGAAGGTTGGTTTGGAAAGGGAATTGAGGTTGGAGTAAGGAAGGTTGGTTTGGGAAGGGAATGAGGTTGGAGTAAGGAAGGTTGGTTTGGGAAGGGAATGAGGTTGGAGTACCGGTAAGGAAGGTTGGTTTGGGAAGGGAATGAGGTTGGAGTAAGGCAGGTTGGTTTGGAAAGGGAATGAGGTTGGAGTACCGGTAAGGAAGGTTGGTTTGGGAAGGGAATGAGGTTGGAGTGCCAGTAAGGAAGGGAATGAGGTTGCAATAAGGAAGGTTGGTTTGGGAAGGGAATGAGGTTGGAGTAAGGAAGGTTGGTTTGGAAAGGGAATTGAGGTTGGAGTAAGGAAGGTTGGTTTGGGAAGGGAATGAGGTTGGAGTAAGGAAGGTTGGTTTGGGAAGGGAATGAGGTTGGAGTACCGGTAAGGAAGGTTGGTTTGGAAAGGGAATGAGGTTGGAGTAAGGCAGGTTGGTTTGGAAAGGGAATGAGGTTGGAGTAAGGAAGGTTGGTTTGGGAAGGGAATGAGGTTGGAGTACCGGTAAGGAAGGTTGGTTTGGGAAGGGAATGAGGTTGGAGTGCCAGTAAGGAAGGGAATGAGGTTGCAATAAGGAAGGTTGGTTTGGGAAGGGAATGAGGTTGCAGTAAGGAAGGTTGGTTTGGGAAGGGAATGAGGTTGGAGTACCGGTAAGGAAGGTTGGTTTGGAAAGGGAATGAGGTTGGAGCAAGGCAGGTTGGTTTGGAAAGGGAATGAGGTTGGAGTACCGGTAAGGAAGGGAATGAGGTTGGAGTAAGGAAGGTTGGTTTGGGAAGGGAATGAGGTTGCAGTGAGGCAGGTTTGTTTGGGAAGGGAATGAGGTTGCAGTGAGGAAGGTTGTTTTAGGAAGGGAATGAGGTTGGAGTACCGGTAAGGAAGGGAATGAGGTTGGAGTAAGGAAGGTTGGTTTGGGAAGGGAATGAGGTTGCAGTGAGGAAGGTTGGTTTGGGAAGGGAATGAGGTTGCAGTAAGGAAGGTTGTTTTAGGAAGAGAACATAGGGGAAGGTTATATCGACAATCACAACTTATCTCCCTTTCCCCTGATAAATGCATGTGTAATCTAACTAAACAATCACTATGGAAACATCTAAGCTCCAGGGTTATTTTATTATGTGTTGGATGTAACTCCCCAGGGTCTTTTCAATAACCTCAGCAATATATTGTTATGGCACGAGGGTGCAGGAGTTACCATGAGGGGGTTCCTCAGACGCGTCCTGACATCTGGACCTGAAGCCACCAGGCCACGGATAACTCCGGATAACTCCGCAGCCCGACGGCTTGTTGAGCAACCGTGGACATCAGTTGGTATAATTGTGTGTAAAAGGGTTCTCCTACCTTTATTTCATGTTACCTGGTGGTGACCCAATGACCTCAGCGTTCACCCGTGTTCCAACTACAACCGAGAAAACCGTGAATGAACGCAGGTCAAACACAACCGTAGCGAAACAGTGGGGCAGAACTCCCAGCGTTCCACTACGTACACCCTTAAGTCGGATCGATGGAAGAAAGGATAATGAAGCACATGGAAAATGCACAGCGATTATTTATTACAAAGCAATGATGAAAAGCACTTTATTCACACTTCTTTATTCACCAAGCAAAATTAAAGGCAAAATGGCATGTATTTACAACACAAACATGCAAAGTAAAAAGGCACAAAAGGGCAGACTTATCCTTAGCAAGTATTCTTATACAACCTTAACACAAATAATGAGACAAGGTACCTGCATTCATTCCACGAGAAGAAGAACCCAAGAGAAGAAGAACTAAAATAATATAATGTGGCGGACACGATGGCTCGCTGGCGCGATGACATCATTCCGCGCACCAGGAGGGTGTCGGCCATGCCCGAGGGGTAGGCGTGGCCTCGGGATATACACGGGGCACACAGCCCCGAGCACGGCAGTGCTATAGTTTGACCCTTTGAATAAAGACGCTTGTGTTTACATCGTTGTTGCTTCCTTTATTGGCAAAACAAGTCGCGCGCATAGCACCGCACTACATTGGTGACCTCGACTAGTTCCGCCGATGCTGAACTACAGAACGCGCCATGACGAGCAGCAACGCGGTCGCGGTGAAACTCCCTGAGTTCTGGGAAGCTCAGGCGGAGATATGGTTTATGCAAGCCGAAGCCCAGTTTCAGCTTCGTGGCATCACGGCGGACGAGACGCGCTACTTCCACGTCATCGCCGCCCTCGGGCCCGGCACAGCCGCCCGCGTCGTGTCTGTCCTGCGAAACTCACCGGCCGACCACAGATATGAGGCGCTCAAGCGTCGCCTCATCGCCACGTTTGGCCTCACAGAGGATGAACGGGCCGACCATCTCCTGGACCTTCCCGACCTCGGCGACACGTGACCATCGGTCCGAATGGACCATATGCTGTCGCTACTGGGGGACAAAGCACCGGATTTTTTTTATTCCGGGTGCTCTTTTTACGCCAGCTACCGGCCCAGGTACGCCTCGCGTTGGCCGGTTCAAAGATAAAGGAACCCCGAGCGCTGGCCGTTGAGGCCGACAAGTTTTTCGCGGTGTGTGACACGCGGGCGAGCATCAGTGCGGCCGTCGCAGATCCCGGGGCTGACACTGATGCTGATGCACCACACCTCGTGGATCTCGAGGCTGATGCACACCGCGTGGCCGCAGCCATGCCCCGCCCACCACCACCGCGAAAACCGCGGCCTCCGCCTTCGTCGCAAACCTGGTTCCATTTCCACGCCAGGTTTGGCCACAAGGCGAGGAATTGTCGCCCGCCGTGCTCCTTCGGCAAGTCGGGAAACTGCCAAGCCGGCGCTCGGTAGCGGCCCTGAGTGTCGGCCATTCCGGCAGCCTTCTTTTTATAATGGACACCTTGTCCGGGTGCCGCTTCCTATGCGACACTGGTGCACAGGTGAGCGTTATCCCTGCCTCTACGTCTGACAAGCGAACCACGGGCCGGGGCCCCGCATTGCTTGCCGCGAACGGAACACCCATACGCACATTCGGGAAATGCTGCCTCTCCCTGCGGTTCGGGGGGCAAATCTTCATGTGGACGTTCGTAACCGCTGGTGTCCCCTTGGCACTGCTCAGTGCGGACTTCCTTTGTGCAAACGGGTTGTTGGTAGATGTGAAGAACAGACGCCTTGTCCAGGCTGAAACATTCAGCTCGCTTGCTTGCGTGCTGAGCAGCTCGTTGAGCGGCTCACTGAGCGGCTCACCGAGCGGCTCGCCAAGCGGCTTCCTCAGCGGTTCGGTCCTGGCGAGGTTAGTTTGTACACTTCCGGCAGCGGACGAGTTCACCGCCTCCTCGCCAAGTTCCCGGCCCTCACGCGGCCCACCTTCTCGGCGGTGGCCGTAAAGCACGGTGTGGAACCTCACATACCCACCGTCAGGCCACCGGTCTATGCCCGGGCCCGCCGCCTCGAACCAACGAAGCTCGCGGTGGCGAGAGCGGAGTTCGCTACGCTGGAGCGGCTGGGCATCGTGCGGAGCTCCAAGAGTGCTTGGGCGTCGCCGCTACACATCGTGCCGAAGCCTGGCGGGGGATGGCGGCCGTGCGGAGACGACCGCCACCTCAACGATGCCACCACCCCCGACCGTTACCCGGTCCCCCACATCCAGGACTTTTCCGCCCGGTTGGCGAACATGTCCTGCTTTTCGAAGGTGGCCTCATACGCGGCTACCACCAGGTCCCCGTCAGGCCGGAGGACATCCCGAAGCTGGCCGTCATTACGCCATTCGGCCTCTTTGAATTCCTTCGGATGCCCTTCGGTTTGAAGAATGCGGCTGCTCAGGCATTCCAACGTCTGATGGACAGCGTCTTGCGCGACCTGGATTTCGTGTATGTCTACCTGGATGACATCCTCGTCGCAAGCGCGTCCTGTGAAGGGCACCTCCGCCATCTCCGCACGCTCTTCGAACGCCTGGGCCAGCATGGCCTGATCGTGAACCCCGCCAAGTGACAGTTCGGCGTCGCAGAGATCGACCTTTTGGGGCACCGCGTCACCAGGCACGGGTCCATCCCCTTACCAGCAAAGGTGGAGGCGATCAAGGGGTTTCCGCGCCCCCGCACGATCAAGGGGCTCCAGGAGTTCCTGGGCATGGTAAACTTTTTTTTTTTTTTTTTTTTTTTTTTTTTGTATACAATATCGAGGCTCGTGAAAGAGCGAACATTAATCACACAGAAAGACAAACCGACACATAAAACATATAACATAGGGAGCGGTAGACAAGATGGGGAGAGAGGGGGAAGGACACAAACACAACATTTGAGAGCAGGGACCGAGAGACATGGAGACATCGAGAGATCTGAGAGAGGGCGAGGGCTTTAGGGGGGGGGGCGTGGGAAGGGGGCAGTGGGAGAGGTATAAAACATATGGACACTGCCAGGACTTCCAGGAAAGAAGTTGGAATTTCAAACAAGGTGGATCTGGGGTGAATTAGCGGGGGTAGAAAAGATCAAGGTTTTGGATGGGGGAAGATAAGAGATGGTGGTGAACAGCTGTTTTAAAGACCTGGAGGGAGGAGTGGGATTGAAGGGAGTGAGGGAGTTTGTTCCAGAGGCGGGAGAAAAGAGGAATGAAAGAGTGAAGGTGAGCGGAGAGCCGAGATTTCGGCAGTTTAACCATCAGAGGGTTGCTGGCAGATCTTGTGCGACCTGTAGGAATATTTGGGGGACAGAGCACAGAGAGAGCTGGGGGTGCAAGGCCGGAGAGGAGTCGGTAGAAGACAGAAAGACCACCTACCTGCCTGCGGTGAGTGAGTGAAAGGCCCTCAGAGATAGCTTCATCGCGGGAGATTCCAATAATTCTGAAAGCTTTGGTTTCAACAGCGTGAAGCCGAGCTAGGTGTGAGGCAGGAGCACCGGCCCATAGGGGAGAACAGTATTCCATTGAGCTGCGGATGAAAGCCTTGTATGTGGTGAGGAGCTCAGGTGTGCCGAGGAAGGACTTCGCACGACGGAGGATGCCCAGTCGGCGACTGGCTTTGGAGGCCAGCTTGGAAATGTGGTTTTCCCAAGAAAGATCATGGCAGATAGTGAGACCCAAAATCTTGAGCGACAGAACTTCTTGGAGAGGATTGTTGAGAAAGTAGATGGGAGGGTTGTCCAGTCGATCTTTTCGGAGAGACATAGTAAGAGTGTGAGATTTGTCAGGATTGAAAGACATGTTCCACTTGTTTGACCAGTCTGTGATTTTGTCCAGGTCTTCAGAGAGTGAGGAGGCAGCAGACTGCCGATCTGAGGGAAGAGGAATGGAGCGGCAGAGAGTGGAGTCATCAGCAAAGAGATAGAGAGGATTTTCGAGAGAGTCAGAGAGATCATTGATGAAGACCAGAAAAAGCACGGGGCCCAGAACACTGCCTTGGGGAACTCCAGCCTGAACAGGAAGAGGAGATGAGAGAAACCCATTCAGGGCCACACGTTGACGACGATTAGAGAGGAAGTCCGCCAGCCATGCGTGGAGATTTCCATGGATACCAAAAGAGGAGAGTTTGGTGAGCAGAGCGGGGTGCCAGACCGTGTCGAAGGCACGTGATATGTCGAGGGAGACAGCTCTAATTTCCTGTTTGGCATTGAGGACCTCCATCCATTGTTGAGACAGCAGAAGCAGCATGTCCAGAGTAGAGTGACCTGGTCTGAAACCAAATTGATGATCAGAGATCAAGCCATTGGAGAAGAGGAAAGATTTCATATCAGAAGCAATGATGGATTCCATGACTTTGCTGATAATTGGGAGAAGGCTGATTGGTCTGTAGTTGCTAGGATCTGTTTTTGCACCTTTTTTGTGCAAAGCGGTGATGTTGGCTGATTTCCAAGCAGATGGCAGTTGACCTTGAGCAAAAGAGAGGGTGAAGAGAACAGAGAGAGGGTGAGATAGAGCAGCAGAGCAGGATTTTAGGACCCGTGGGCTGATGCCGTCGGGTCCAGTTGCAGAATCAGAGTCAAGGGTTGACAGAAACTTTTCCACCTTGTCAGGAGGAAAGGACACGGAGTCCAGGAGCAGCAGGGTACGACTGGGTATGGTGGGTACAGAGAGGGATGGGTTTGGGACACAAGATTTAGAGGCAAACACAGAGTTGAGGCATTCAGCTTTTTCACGTGCGGAGTCAGCTGTGTAGCCGTTTGAGGTAAGGGAGGGGATGGAGGGGGAACAAACACCAGAAACGGATTTGACCAGACGCCACCAGGATTTGGAAGAGGGAGACAGATAAGAGAGTTCGGTCTTGAGAACGGAGAGATATTGTTTCCTGGCTCTCCTGAGGGTGGACACACACTTGTTTCGGGCTTTGTGAAAGGAAATGAGATTTCCTTCCGTTGGATTTGCTTTCCAGGAGACGAAGGCAAGTTGTTTCTGGGCAACAGCCTCACCACAAGATTCCGTGTACCATGGACGGGAGGAAGGGTATGACAACTGAAGACGAGATGGGATAAATCTGTGCATGAGAGAGAGCAATTTACTTTGGAAGAATTCCCAGGATGAGTTGATGTCAGAGGTGGTAGAGATGGGAGACCAGTCCAGATGATTGATGGCTGCTTGAAGACCGTGCCAGTTGGCCTGAGTGAAATGCCAGACTCGTCGACGCTGAGCAGGCTCCCTGAGGATGGTCAGAGAGATGTCCACTTTAACAAGGACATGATCAGATGTTCCGATCGGAGCAGAAGAAGAGCAGCAGACATTTTCAGGGAAGTTAGTCATAACCAAGTCCAGAAGAGAAGATGTTCCGTTGACTGAGATCCGGGTCGGGAAATTGACAGATTGTGTCAGTCCCAGTGAGTCGCAGAAGTCCTTTGCTGAGGAGCCATGGCTGGTGAGAGAGGTACCCACACCCAGCCAACTGGCATGATGACAGTTGAAATCACCACATATGAGGAAGAGAGAGTTGGGATGAGTAGATAGAAGTTGGTCCATATCATCAGACAGCGAGATGTAGATGGAGTCATCACTGTTTGGTGGACGGTACAACACACATATGAACAAGAGGTGGGAGCGAAGGGGAAGCCGTAGCCAGAGGTATTCCTGGGGGTGAGGTGGAGAGAGTGCAGTGCAGGGCGAGTGAGGAAGAGAGTTTTTGATAAAGATAGCAACCCCGCCTCCAGGACGAGGCTCAGGTCTATCATACCGGAGGAGGGAGTAGCCCGGGAGAGATACTATGGAATCAGAGACATCATAAAGGAGGAAAGTTTCTGTTAAGCAGATCACGTCTGGTTTGACAGAAGCAACCTGTATGGAGAGATCGGTTAAGTTTGAACGAAGGCCCCGGATGTTTGAGGTCCATACCGTTAATGAAGAGGAAGGGGGAGCATCAGATACAGAACAGGGGGGAGGAGGGGTAGGGTAAGATGTGGAAGAGGTGGAAGAGGTAGGGAGAGCTGTTGAAGGTGTGTCAGAGATTTCGGAGATTTGGAGGGGAGGGGTGAGGCAGGATTCTAGGAGGGGAGGGGCGAGGGGGCGTCTTGGCGGGGAGGGGTGAGGGGGTAGTTTAGGAGGGAGGGGGCAAGGGGGGAGATTTGAAAGGGATGGGTGATGGGGAAGATTTGGAGGGGAGGGGTGATGGGGAAGATTTGGAGGGGAGGGGTTATGGGGAAGATTTGGAGGGGAGGGGTGAGATTGGATTTTTGAAAGTGTACGATTTATGGGAAACGAACATTTATTGCAAAATGAGTTTCTTGTGACCTTCGAGTTAAAAATACGTTTAAGGACGCTGGATGGAGGATGGAGTGCAGGAGAGTTTAGGGAATGTAGAACAAAGGCACTATAGGAGATGGATATTTTTTTTGGGATGAATTGATTTGGTGAGCAAGTCGAAAGCAGCCTTTTAAAGAAGAAGAAGAAAAAGGTGTTATAAAATATGACGGAATACATAACTTGAGGGGAAAGTGTAAACATTGAAGGTTAATGAGTGAAAACTATCTGGGGAAATGGGGGAGAAACACGTGGTCGAAGAACGAACGAACGAATAAGAATGAATAAACGAATGAGAACAGAGAAGGAAATGTTTTTTTTTTTTTTTTTTTGAGTTGAGATTTACACAAGGAAGTAGGCTATGGGTGAAAAGACTGGGAATACAGAGAACGAAAGTTATTGGATCACAAACGACGGACCACTGAGAGAAAAACAAAGCCTCAAGGTTGTACAGTGCACACTGTACAAGGCCTTGCTCGCGACACGGCAAACAGACGATCAATTTATGAAAGATAAACACCGAGAAACAACCAAAGTTGCACACAATAACTTCACACACCGAAAGATAAATACAGTTTCGACAAAATACAATTGTGAACAGACTTAACTTCGAAAAACGTGGAGACCGTGTGGAGCTTCGAAAATCCCTGCCGCCGTCTCCAAGATCTCGCGAGATTTTACCACCGTTTCCTGCCCCGCATCGCCCAGCTCCTGCGCCCCCTGCACGAAGCCCTCCCGGGGAAGCCGGGCAAAGGTGACGTCGCTTGGACCGAGCCGATGGACGCGGCGTTCGCGGGCGCGAAGCTCGCCCTGGTTAACGCCACCATGCTCGCGCACCCGGCACCCGATGCACCGATCGCCCTCACCACCGACGCGTCGGACTACACGGTGGGCGCGGTGCACGAGCAATGGGTGCGCGGAGCTTGGCAACCGCTGGCGTTTTTCAGCTGGCAGCTCCGCCCGCACGAACGCCGGTACAGTACCTTCGACCGCGAGTTGCTCGGGCTACACCTGGCGGTCAGGCACTTTCGCCATCTGCTCGAGGGCCGTGCGTTCACGGCCTTCGTCGGCCACAAGCCCCTGGTCTTCGCGATGGCCAAGGTCGCCGAGCCGTGGTCGGCCCGGCAGCAACCTCACCTCGCGGCCGTGTCCGAGTACACAACGGACATCCGGCACGTCGCGGGCAAGGACAACCCGGTGGCGGATTGCCTTTCCCGGTCCGTCGCCCACGCGGTCCACCTCGGCATCGACTATGCCCGGATGGCGGCGGACTAAACCACCGACCCCGACGTCCAGGCCTTGCGGACCACCGTCACGGGCCTCCGCGTCACTGAGGTGCCGTTCGACGGCGCGGGCACGGCCCTCTTGTGTGACGTCTCCCTCGGGCAGCCTCGCCCCATCGTGCCCGCGGGCTGGCAGCGCCGGGTTTTTTATGCCATCCACGGCCTGTCCCACCCGGGCACGAAGGCCTCCCAGAGGCTGGTCGCTGACAAGTTCGTCTGGCATGGCCTCCGGAAGGTCGTCCGCGATTGGACCAGGACGTGCCTCGCGTGCCAGCGCGCGAAGGTGCACGGCCACACCCAGGCCCCGTTGGCCCCGTTTACGGTGCCCGAACGTCGGTTCGACCACGTTCATGTGGACTTGGTGGGACCTCTGCCCCCCTCGTGGGGTTTCACCCATGTCCTCACCATGGTGGACCGCACCACCCGGTGGCCGGAGGCCGTGCCTTTGGCGGCGACGACGGCGGCGGATGTCGCGCAGGCGTTCATCGCCACCTGGGTTGCCCGGTTCGGCGCCCCCTCGGACATCTCGTCCGACCGCGGCCCCCAGTGCACCTCAGAGCTCTGGGGGGCGGTCGCGCGGGGGCTCGGTTTCCAGCTGCACCGTACCACGGCCTATCACCCCCAGGCCAACGGCCTGTGCGAGCGGTTCTACCGCTCCTTAAAGGCCGCGCTCCAGGCCACCCTCCGCGACGGTGGCTGGGTCGACAGGCTCTCCTGGGTACTGCTGGGCCTCCGGACGGCGCCCAAGGACGACCTGCGCGCATCCGCGGCGGAGTTGGTCTTCGGACAAGCGCTGCGGGTGCCGGGTGAGTTCCTCCCCGACTCCACGGCACCATGGTCCGCGGCGCAGCAGCGCTCAGCGCTGCAGGAGACCGCCCAGAGGTTCGCCCCGGTGCCGACGGCGCACCACGGGCGCCCGCCAACGCACGTCGCCCCGGAGCTTTGCACGGTGGAGTACGTGTTCGTCCGACACGACGCCCACCGGACACCGCTGCAGCGCCCATACGACGGGCCCACCCGCGTGCTGGAGACCGGGGCGAAGCGCTTCACCCTGGACATCGGCGGTACTCCTGACCACATTTCCGTGGACCGCCTCAAACCGGCCCACCTCGACGTGGACCACCCCCCGCCAGTGGCTCAGCCCCCGCGTCGGGGCCGCCCCCCGGTGGGCGGACCCCCGGCACCGCCCAACCCCGCCGGCATGCCGCCCCCCGGCCCCGCACCCATCCCAGGGGCAGCCGGTGGCATCCCGGCATCCCAGACGCCGCCAGCCGCCAGAGGGCGCTTCGGCCGGGTCATCCATTTGCCCCGCATACTGACCCTTCAGGTGCGTGGGAATTCTGGGGGGGCGCGTGTGGCGGACACGATGGCTCGCTGGCACGATGACATCATTCCGCGCACCAGGAGGGTGTCGGCCACGCCCGAGGGGTAGGCGTGGCCTCGGGATATACACGGGGCACACAGCCCCGAGCACGGCTGTGCTATAGTTTGACCCTTTGAATAAAGACGCTTGTGTTTACATCGTTTTTGCTTCCTTTATTGGCCAAACAAGTCGCGCGCATCGCACTGCGCTACAATAAAATGAAAGAGGCAGTTTGGAGTATAGGAACGACCCTAGGCCCACCTCAGACAACTAGCCGAAGTTGTGTCTTGCAAAATAATATTAAGTATGTGGGTTTGGGGGAGATTATAATGAGGAGGACGATGGAGTGGTAATGCGGTGATAATGTGATGGGCCTCCACGCCAGGGCCTCCACGGCGTCATTGCGCCCGAGCCTTACTCCGGATCCAGCGTAGCTTGCCCCAGACCCAACGTGACTTGTCATGGACCCACAACGACCCAGAGTGGTTTGTTCCGGTAGGGGAACCTCCGAGCAGGTAGAACTCGTAACGGCTTCCAGGCAACGGCCCAGCTTGTTCTGATGTGCTCACACCACAGCAGCTCGTTCAGAGATGACTCTGCCGTGCTCACCACAGTTCATCACCACCCGAATCAAGCTGCGTTCGGCACTCTTTAAGCTTGCCATGCAGGGCGTGGCTTCCAGGTCAGTAGGGTCCATCCTCAGGATGCTTGCAGCCTTTCACATTGGTGTGTGTTTCAAGGGGGTGGTTCCTGCGATGCAGCGGGTAGAAAATTCCATTGTCACTGAAGGAGCTTTTGACAAAGTCCCCACCCCTCCGTTCGCCTGTGTGGCGGCAAGGGCCACCGCCCCTTCCTTCCCCCATGCAGCGGCTCCTCTATAACTGTACGTACGTCAAGCGACTCAGCGCTCAGCCATATGGGTAGTACGCAACTTGCTGGAAAAGGCGCTCAGGTTCCCTGTGCGGCACTCGACGTGTTTGAAAAGGTGTTGTCCCGTGTGACGAATGTAGTGGTGCAAGAAGGTAAGACGGCCGATCCGGAGGATTATTGCTAATAAGATGAATTGCTACTCATGGGGGATTCGGTTGCGGGTATAATTTTGGACGGAGGCTAATTGTCAATAATGGACGAGGGAAGAGTCGAACGAACAGATGGACCGCGTGGATTGAATAACAGATCGAAATGTAGATTGAAGGAAAGACTGCTGGAGCAGATCGAGTTAGATTGTTGGAACAAACTGAATGGGATTTGTTGGAATTAACTGAGTGGGGATTGTTGAAACGAACCGAATGGGAATTGAAAGAAAGAGTTGGAAATGGGGAGACTCCACATCAGGAATACGTAGACTAACTAACCATAATGCATGCTCCCATTCCCGAACCCCTTAGACAATGGACAAAGGTATACCTTTACATAGACGAAGAAATAACTATCTTGGGATTCCTATCGTATACAACGATCCCCTCTCCCCTGGGGGGTTCGTTTTCCAAAACCACAGCAATATATAGCTCAATCTCTTTGCCTCAGGATGAAAGACTGTGCTACGAGGAATAGAGACGATGATACAGCAGTGTTAGGTCTGCACCAATAATATGTGGCCTTCCAATGATTCATAAGGATGGCACCCCTCTGTGACGTTTTACGGTGTAGCCCATCGGGCAGAGCCGTCTAGAACAGTGTTTGTCCGTCTGTATGTATGTATGTATGTATGTGAGTATGTATGTATATATGTATGTCCCCTCAAACGTATACCAATCAGAGCTGAGAATCTGGTCACATGACAGGGTGATGTGATTACGTCTAATGTCATTACGGCGGTACGGCGGCTGACTCTCCACACTCCGCCATTTTGATTTATATGCCGTTCATGCCCAACATATCGTCGAACCTGTCATATATCACAATCGCCATGCTCTACCTTTAAGTTTTTCATTCAGTATGAAACACAAACAAACCGATTGTTAAAATGACCATCAAATATCGAAAGCATCGGCGTTGCGTCTCTTCAAACAATGCGGTACGTAAAGGCCTTAGGCGTTATGACTCACCTTCTGCTTCGGAGAAATTCAACCCAGGTTTCTTAATACAGTGGTATCGTTTCAGTGGTATCGTTTTCGTAGTAATAATAAATAATATAGTAAATATAACCATAACATTTAAATCCCAATGTCGTAAATGGAAAGTTGATGGATTGAAGCGGTGTAACCGCGGAAGTAAAGGAATTCACCTCGGTTTTTTAAAAATAATATAATTTTCGTAATAATAACGTAACGTTATTATTATAGAAAATCTAATCGTAACACTAATCCCTTTGGAGTGACTGCAACGTTACTAGAGGTTAAATATATATCCTATATATATATAAAGTAGTGGAAGTTTTGTGTCCGGCTGTTATGCTACGTCATTACGTATATGATGTCATTACGGCGTAAACACCCGCTCACTTCGAGAGCGGCAGGAAAGGTCATTCCTCTTTGGGGTATATAGATTTGGTATGGTCGGGTTTCAAGAACATCGTGTGTGTGTTAATTTACCAAGGTTCTTGTGGAGAGATCACCAATGAGTTAAAGCATTCGAGCAAGCACTCCATTCAAAACCCTTAAGGAACGGCTGGCTTGGCAAGCGCTAGCTAGCTGGTTGGTAGATGAGCACACGTCCAACCCTTGTGGGGTATATAGATTACAGTAGATCTTTGCTCAGTTCTGTAAGTAAAACTTACCTCATGGATTTCGGGCTTCCTCCAAATTTCTTTGTTTAATGTTATGAACAGCATTAGCGACTGTTTAAAAAGCTAATCATGTGTGTTTGTGGTTTATAATATTTTGGAAGCCCGGCTTCGCCGCTGTTAGACTGTTGGTCTTGTTTTCACGCACTTACCTCCAAATTATCAATTGTTGGCAGGCATAATCACATATTGATGGCAAAATCTATTGATTCATTGGAGGAAATGTGCAGTTCACTCAAATTTTGACCGGTCTTATGATAACACTAAATGCATCAATGACTTCTTTCAATGTCATTTCACTTTTGTGCCAACAGACCTCGCTTTGAAATGTGTTGGGCAGCAGTTGGCTGGGGATGGCATATGGAGGTGGTACATTGGTGCAGGATATGCATGAATTACGGAGTATGTTTGAATTCATCTTTCATTTCGGGAAAGGAGGAGGAGAGGCGGTAAGATTTTTTTCAATGGATTCTTGGCACAACAATTGAATCAGCAGTCTGTGCTGTGGTCGCCAATATAGTGATGTAGGAACTGGACAACCGTTTTTGACACCAACCGCACAGTAGCACCCATGTGTGAGCATTATTTTGTGGACAACGCATTTGCTATTGTTAATAGGAATATGTTTGGCAGCTTACACGATTCCATCTGTGCGATCTTAACTTCCATTAAGGTTGCACATGGGGAATAACAGGATGACTCATTTGAATTGTCTGACACTTTGGCAAAAGCTTCTAAATGACTCATTGCATCGGAAAGCTCCACACACAGAGCACCTCTTGGATTTTACTTTGTGTCGCACTCTGAGCCACATCAGTGCCATAGTAATGATGCCTTCACGTGTTCGACCAATCAATTCATCTCATTACAAGAGAGAACTGTGCATTCCGTCTTCAGAATCAGACACCAGGAAATTGGATATCTGAAATATTTTATTTTAGCATAATGACCACTCGACAAACTCAAGTCGCAAGCCACAACAAAGTGCCCCACATGAGTTTGGCCTCCAACATTCAACCCTTGCGGGGGTGATTGGTAACATTGGTTTTTGTGTAATAACCCAGTTGTGAGTAGAGGAATAAGTAAAGCAGTTCTCACTGTTAATGTAGAAGTTGCATTCCAGACTGTGTTCCTTTGAGACTTATTCTAACGTGGATGGAAAGTCGCATGTGGTTACCGTGTACGCTGGGCCTACACCCCAGAATTTCCGGTGATGGGCCGAATTGACCAAGGGGAGGGAAGATGGTGTGGGGATTCGAATATCAGCAAATTCTTCACCTTAGCCTTATCCAACCCCAAATGGCCGCCGCATTACCCTGAATATCTTTAAGCAAAAAAAAATATTCCAAACAAAGATTGCAACCCTGCGCTACTGCCAACCATGCAATAATGATACGAATGACAATGAGAACTATAACATTCAAAACTAGAACAGTAATCACTCGGTAGAGCGCACACCTCCACCAGGCTGAACAGTCCGACCTGAACCAAAATCTAATCGGCTTGTACTCGTCACCTAACCAACTCGTCCACCAAGTTTAGTCATAACTCGTCCATAACTTTTTTTAATATCATGTTATTTATCGCTTTTCACCCGATCTCTCAATGGTGAAGAATCACTTATAAATTAAATTAATCTCATAGAGAATCCAGTACAAAATCCTCCTCTTGACCTACACAGCCCTCCATTACCTGGCCCCATCCTACCTGACTGACCTCCTCTCCAGACACACTCCCACCCGCAACCTCCGCTCTGCTGGTACCAACCTCCTGACCCCCCCTCCCCCCCCCCATGCGGACCAAATTCAGATCCTGGGGGGACAGGGCCTTCTCCATCGCTGCTCCCACCCTCTGGAACTCACTACGTCACACCATCAGAGACTCCTCCTCACTCACCACATTCAAAACATCACTCAAGACCCACCTGTTCAACACTGCATTCAACATTTAACCCACAGCATTTGACCCCTGACTATCTCTTCTCCTTCTCCTTCCTTTTGCTTTGATTATTTACCTGTTGATTTTTGTCTTTTTGCACTTGTTTTTTTGTACTCTGTCAAAGCGTCTTTGGGCTTCTTGAAAAAGCGCTATATAAAATAAATGTATTATTATTATTATTATTATTATTATTATTATCCAAATCCATATTCAGATCTTCACCAAAATCTAATAATTTCGTCCTTGTCACATACACAACCTCTCTGCCAAATTTCGTCCGAATCCGTCCTCAACTTTTTTGATATATCTTGTTCACAGACATACAGACAAACAGATAGACAGGGGTGAAAACATAACCTCCATCCACCTTCGGTGGCAGAGGTAACTAAATACTATTATTGATAATGTGAGTTTGCACAGATTGGAGAATAGTGGGAAACGACAGGAACGGATGTGAATGTGCAGACAATTTTTTTTGTGTGTGTGTGTGTTCAAATTTCAAGACTGCTGTTCATCACTACCTCAATCGGACCATCCTGCATCCATACTCAAGATACCTTTCATCCCAAATGACCCCATTCCCAAGCATTCCCCTTTTCCAGTTAATTGTACACCGCTCCTTCCCTATTTCATCTCCAGGCGCTGCACGACGTCATCGCTAGGTATCGAAAGGGGGCCAGGCGATGACGCGTGCTGCAAAGGAGTACTCAGTTTTCACTCTGGTTGTTTGTTTGTTTGTCCGGGTGATATCTCAGCCATCCTTTGAGCTAGGAAGCTGAAATTTCGGCACAATAGTGAGGAAGTACTTTGTCAAAAACAGTATTTTTTGTTTTTTGATTAATCAATTAATTGAAGAGTTATTTAATTATTAGCGATTAATTAGGTACTTTACATTTCCTTTCTCTTCTGGCCATTATCTCAGGCACGTTTTGAGCAAATAAACTGATATTTGTACACGAAAATGACCAAGTGATTTGACTATAAATAGTGTTTTGATTTATTAATTAATCAATTATTTATTTATTGAGTAATCAAATCATATATTAATCATTTAATTTTTTGAACTGAGTAATTATTTCATTAATTTTCAAAAAGTTACAGATTTGGATGAAACATTGTTGGTTTCGGTATGCTATTAGCCAATTGATCAATTAATTAATTAATTTACGATCATTATTTATTTATTTTAATTACACAATCAATCAATTATTGTACACCGCTTCCTCCCAATTCCATCTCCGTGTGCTGCACTACAACAGCATCACCGGGCAACAAAGGTGCCCCTGCAATGCCGCGCGCTTGACGTTATGTTATTTATTTGGCATGGGGCGGTGTACTTTGAATGCGTCTGTTCTTGTTGTGATTTTTTTCCCCTCTCCCTCATATCTGTATTTGTTAGTATGTTGGTTGGTTTGTTCCCTTTCTGTTTCATCCCCACTTTCCCCTTCCTCTTCTTGCTGTGTTTCATTTGTCTTGTGTGCAGCTTGTTCACCCCTAAGTGTCTTTCTCCCCTTCCCCTTGACCTCACTCTCACTTATACTCTGCTCTCGGTGCTTCCCCCTTTCCATTTTGTTCCTTTCCATTCTGCTCTCGCTCTTCCACGAGTCTCAACCATGTTTACAAAATATAAATGAGGGACAATTCCATTGTAATGTGAAATGCTGAAGCCTGTTCCTTCATTCAGAAAGGAAACTCGTCGCACTCGGTCATTTCAACCGAGAAATTGATTTGCATTCAAGGAGATACAATCGTCTGTTCCTTTGTGAAGTCACCATTGTTTGTTTACCATGAAGTATGTTTCTTCCGTATGCGCATAAAGACGTCAGCCAAGCCAGAGTCTGAGTGCTGTTTGCGTGTACAGGCCTAGCTTGCATTCTGAGAAACCATTAATATTCTCTATGATACTTGATAACAAAAATGTTTTCTTTATTATTATGCTGATGTTGATGCCTTCAATTGTTTTGGTAAATGCCGACCTACAGCATTTCCTCGAATTCGGGCAGACATTTCAGTGCAATCTCATGTCCAGATTTTTCAACTCGCATATAATCGTTCTTAACACAAAGACCTTCCTGCACTTGTGCCTTGGAAATGCTTGGGGCTGAGCGAAAATGAATCGTTGAAGGAATTACGAGATGCCACATTGATTCTCAACACAGTTTAAAGACAACGCTGTTAGAATTAGGTCAAACTAAATCTGCTGAATTATTGTAAACATTGGAATGGCATTTGAATCCAGAAGTATGGTAGGTCGGGTGGTCTTGTGCAACCATATTTAGTGGTTGTCATTTATTGTTTCCTCTCATTGGTGGAAGAGGGGGAAGAGATGGGTAGGCTGGGTGATGATTGACAAGTGAGGGAACAAAATAAGGAAGAGCAATTGGTAATTTGTCCAGTCGGTAATGGGCGAGAAGAAGAAGATTATTATACTGCATAAATTTCAACCTTGTTGTTATTTTGTTCCATCAAAGCACAATCATCAGGAATCGTCCCATTTGCCGGTATTAGTTGGTGGATGTTAAATATCCCATGGTGTCCTTCGCAAAGAGTAGGCGAGCCATCTCCGGCACCCTGAACCAATCATAAATTCCTGCGGTAACCTGCAGGGAGCACTGCATCAGTGGCATTGTCCGTTCCTGTCGTATTTTTATTGCACATTATTTTCTTTTAAATTAATTATTGTCGTGTCCCCGGAGTTAAGACTCCAAGAGGACGAATGACCGAAACGAGCTTTAACTCCGAGGCGTTTTTCGGACTTGACGGGATTAGCTTTTCGCGTGCGCGCGAATGATCAAAGTCGTATTTGATCGGGAACACACAGGGTTATTCCGAACCCACAAAACAAAGAACTAACCAGGACAAAAAAAAAGTAAAATTTAACAAATAACGAATTTATTAAAAGTAATTGTAATCCAAATGAAATGAATTTGAGGTAAAAACGGTTTCCTAATTTGAGACGTCTCCACTCAGACTCGTATAGAAACAAGGGAATGATAAAGGAAAATAAATAATGTTTTGGTAATCGGCCTGCAGTCAGCTTTGTGTCCCCAAATGGCTGGTAAGGCTTGATGGTCGTGCGTCACCTCCAAACCACCGCACAGGAAGCGCACAAAATGGCACGGAGTCACGCTCCTCGACGTCCCAACGTGAGGTCTTTCTCGCGCTGCCGACTGCTCCGAACCTATCTTGTTCAGTCTCTTTCCACAAGCGCACACGAGCCAAAGATGGGCCACCGCTCGCGACCCAGCCAGAACAAGGAGGAAATGCGACTGCCTTCTACGAATGTCAGGGCAAAGAGAGAGAGAGAGAGAGAGAGAGAGAGAGAATGCGACTGCCTCCAACGAACACCAAGACCAAGAGATCAAAATGGCGAGGAGGCACCCTATGGGCGGGGCTTCAATTGGGAGGCCCAAATGAAAAGACAAAATATCAGAAATTGAAGGCTTTTTTTATTTTAAACGATTTATATAAACATCCGTTAAATCATATCACACGGAAATCAACAAAATCTAAACAGTATCTTTAGAATTTCAATAAAAGCCACATCACTGTTCATATTCGGTAAATATTATTCCATCGTGTTTCAAATCGTGATATCAACTGTACGCTTTTCTTCAGGAAAAAAATGGAATGATTTTGTACCTCTTCTTCAGCTTAGAACTTCAGGATAGACGACATTGCTGATAAAAGTTCCTTTTCTCTCTTTGAAGTTCTTGGCAAACATTTTTATATTGTCGCTGCTGCAAACACGACTCATGGCGATATAAAGCTGTCCATGGCTGAAGAAATCTGTCTTTAGGTAGATGCCTACCTTTTCCAATGTCTGAACTTGAGCCTTGTTACTGATCATTGCAAAGCAGAGTCAGACAGGGAATTGTTTTCGCTGCATCTGGAAGGGGAACAGGTTTTCAGATGGAATGATTGGAATCCTCGGTATGAAGATCTTGTTTCCAGCATGAGGCCCAGTAGCTGGTGTCGCATCAATGAGATTCGGCATCAGGTTGTCCACGATGTAACGACTCCTATTGCAGTGGCCATTTTTAGGGTCAAAGTTTCGCAGCAGCATGATCGGAGCTCCCTTCTTGAGGCAGAGTTTGTGAGGAGGCATTTCTGATGCACATATCGAGTTAAGGAATTCTACTGGATATTGGTGTCTGTTCTCTACTTCCATTATCTTGTCGCTGCTCAAGTAGACAGATTCCTTCCCAGGGTATTGCCGCAGTACGATCGCATTCACTTCATCAAACGCCTCATTCGTAGGACAGAGGATGGTGCGGCTGCAAAGCCAGTTCCTGTCAGCATGCCAGGTGCTCAGGTTGCTGAATATGATGTCGGTGAGGATCCTGACGTTTTCTCCTTGGGTCAGGTAGTCCTCCTTGACTTGAACTTTGAACTTGCCGATTTCTGCATCGATGGGTAGCCTTATCTCTCCAATTCGCAAAAGTTCATTGGCAAACTCTTCATCTCCACTTCCTGTGTTATGCACCCGCATGTTCTTTGTCAGCCGATGCACCTGGACTTGACTCCAGAGGGGGGACTGCTTCAGGGTTGCAGCAACCATGTCAGCGTGGCCTCCTCTTTGGATGACAGGCAGGATCTGTCTCCAGTCTCCAGAGAAGATGATCGTGATACCTCCGAAAGACCAATCTGTCTCACGGATATCACGGCATGTCCGGTCCAACGCTTCGATGATACACCTGTCACACATGGAGACTTCGTCAATGACCAAGAGATGACATTGCTTGATCAATTGCCCTGTACTGTCTCTCTTGGTGATGTTGCACACTGAGTTCTCCTTGATTGACAGTGGTACTTTGCAGCGAGAGTGAAGCGTATGACCATTTGGAAGAAGGGTTGCTGCAATTCCACTCATAGCTGTGGCGAACGCAACTTTCTTCCCAGAGCGAACTTGAGCCAGCAGTATACAGATGGGAAAGGTTTTTCCAGTACCTCCAGGAGCATCCAAGCTGAACAACTGACTCTTCTCATTCCTCAAAGAGTCGAAGACTGCTTCATAGAACAGTTGCTGCTTCTCATTCAGCTTTGGCTGATTCTCAGTAACGTACCCTTCCAGTTCTTGCACATTGTAGTTGGTCTCTTCTTCGATGATTCTCGCCTGCTCAAGTTGCTCCGCAAGGGCTCTGTTCGGTTTAGGAAGCTGGAAGTCTTTCTCCTGATCAAGCCCATGTCACTGAACAATCATTTGAATCTGCAGCAGGGGTGGTATGCACTGCAGCTTCTGTTGGTTCCGGCAGGTTGTGCTTGTGAAGGAGATCTTCCATCAGTATCCCCTTGTGGCAGTTCCAGATATCCAACGGATTCGCAGGTCGCACGAAGATCAGGATGTGAGCGAAGACCTCACGCAGTGCGGATCCACATCTGATGGAGGCAGCTTCTTCCATCGTTCGGTGGATTTCAGAGTCATCATCTAGGAGGCCCATGGCAAGGCAGGCAGCTTGGTAGGTGGGATGCTCCACTCCACTGTAGGCTCTCAGGTCTCTGTAGGACTTTGGTTCGGCCACCATGTGAAGCAACATCCGCATGTAGAAAAGCTCGCTCTGCGTTGCAGTCAGGTTTATGACTGGAATCCTTCCAATCATGTCTGAGCAGGCTTTGTTGGCATCCTCATCACTGCAATTCAGTTTCGTCACATGAGCCCGCTTCTTCCAGATATCCTGCACCCACCTGAAGTGCTTAAATACATCAGGGTAGGTGATCTTCACTTCAGTATTCTGGTTCAGCTTGAAGAATTATGTGAGCTTTGTTTTCGGGGGACCATTGTTGACGATGTCATGCAGATCTTCTGGAGTTGCTCATCTTCCAAGTGGATTGGAAGCTTCTGCATGGGAGGCTTCATCTGCTGGATAGGGAACTCGTACAGGCGCCAGTAAGCTGCAGAGGCACTGATGTGTCTCACATCCACAAAGCACTGTATTTCGTCATTGGTGATATCTCTTTCTTCTCCGTTGGCCAGCTTTATGGTAACACGGTCGCTGCTCTTGGTCACATATTTACCCTCGCCAGAGGAGAGGGTATTGCATTTGAGTCCATTTGTTACTTGCCGGAAAAGATTCCAGCAAGTATGTTGGTAGGTTGGTTTGTCTGTCTGTTTGTCTGTTTGTGTGCAGTGCTACATCTACATCGTTGCACATAGCATCACCATACTTTACACACATATTTGTCTTGCCCTGGAATATACTGTGCCCAATTTTTTAACTCTCTAGGCCCAAGGCCTTCATTAAAAACAAAAAAACCACCTTTAGAGGCCATTTTTCCCCGCAAAGTGGGGGTTGGCGTTTTTCGGGGACCGTGGTTGTTGTTGTTTTTTGGTCCCCTTTTTGAAGCAATGTTTTACGGCCGGATGCCCTTCCTGACGCCAACCCTTTTTGCCGCCTTTAACGACAAACAGGGAATTACCAGTGAACTGGTACTCAATTAGCCGACCTCGGAAGGTATGACAGGCTGAGTCAACCCCCCTGGCGTTAATTCAGCGATCGACCGGGATTACGAACCCAGGATCCTAGGATCCTAAGCCGGCACCCCAGCCGCTAGCCCAACACCAGGGTTGTCACAAAGTCATTATGACGTCATAATTAGATAATTCGAAAAGTACAAAACTTCATCGAATCAAGATGCAATTTCTTGAGCGCCAGGACGGCATAAACTGGTGGAGAAAAAAATAATAATGATGACGTCATCGGTCACGTGGTTCGGCCGCCATCTTGGAAAAACCAAAAAACTTTGCACATCTATATCTCCGAAAGTTCTGAATAGAAAAAAATTGAGACATGGCTCATTGCAAAGAACTCTCCATGGGGAATAAAATATGTTAATGATGATGTCATAGGTGCCTCCATTATGACGTCATAATTCGACAAGTACAAAACTTCATCCGATCAAGATGAAATTTCTTGAGCATAATATAGGAATAAATTAGTTCAGAAAAAAATAATGATGACGTCATTGGTCACGTGGTTTGGCCGCCATATTTGTTTTAACACAAAAGCCTTAACCACTGAAAATACATCCTGGCGAGGGTTTGCAATCTGTAATTGCTCTTTTTCTTGTCATATATGTATTTGAAACTGGATACTGAGTTCACAACCTCGACGTTTATGTGGGCGTTGTATTTCAAAGACAGCAGCGGGTTGAAGGGCACAATCCATTGGTTGTTGATCTCGACATCCTGTCCTCGCATCTTCTTCTTGTGTGTCTGACCACCTTGGGCTGGTGGACGGCGCCGATAGATTGGGTACGTAGAGCCCGTCACCATGGTATGCTCTGCAAAGCGTTTTGGGAAGTTTTTCTCGTTTTCCCGTTGTGGAGACATGCATGGTGAACTTTGGTTTAGAGCACCGCACGGCCCATGGATGTTGTTGCGTGTGATTATATCATGTAGTTTTGGGTTGATATGAGGATCAGGAATCTCGGCTGGCACGATGCGATCAATGTTCTTGGGCTCACGTGGCTTGTCTTCATCAGCAAGTATCAGCAGGATGTGGCAGGATGTGGAAATGTAACTCAGTGTAACTTATTAATTGGCACTGGTAACTTATTAATTAACCTGGTAACAAAGCAGATACATTTTACATGCAAACTCTGTTAAAGACGAGTTTGTAAATGAGTGTCAGAATGTGTATGAACATGGTAATCTCTTGAAACACCTGGTCAAGGCCCCAGGCTAGAGCACCCCCCCCCCCCCCTGCTGTGTAAATGGAAATCACAGCAGGAGGGGAGCGAGCTGATACCAGGACTTGGTACAGGCATGACCTCGGGGCATTAGCGGAGAGGAGATTAAGTCCAGTTTGGCGATATAAACGAGAGCAAACGTTGAGTAAAGGAGACTTGTCCTCAGAAGCCCTGCCCGACGGAACGATGGAATGAACGAGTACGGCGCTGCGGAAGAACATCAGCCGAACGAAAAGGACCATGGAAAAGAGTTAATCTCAGCCATTGAATAATGCGGTATTATTTGGTAAATGGAATGAAGTGAATAATAAACCAGACCTTTTGTAAACCTGTGTCCGGTCATTGGAGTCCTGAGTCCCCCACTACAAATTCCACAACAATCTGGAGGCACCGCTGAGATCAATTGTACAAGCAAGTAAAAGGTGAGTGTGTCTTGTTTTGTCCAATATGATTTACGAACTTGGAAGTTATGTGTACATACATGGGGGAGCAGGTGGTCTGGGGCTTCCTTGCGCACCGATGCCGCGATATAGGTGGCGTGACCCATCACGAATGGTACTTCGATAAACGACTGTAGCTATTAATTCGTGTTTTTCTAAATGATTTCTGTAAATACGTATTTTTGCGCTGGTCATTAAGGGTCTTACTGTGACCTGGAAGCAAACGGAGCATGCGTGCACCATGCGACCATTTGCTTCCAAGACGTGTAAGGCCGGTACACTTGTTTATACACCCGCACACGTGTAAAGTACTTCTTTTTTTTTGCACTTGTTCAAAACACTCGACTTGCTCGTCGAGCGAGCAACTTGCTCGGCGCTCGGCGAGCGACAGGGAACCGGGAAAGGGAATTATATTTATATATATATATTTTACCTCATTTCCAATATGGTATTGCGACAAAAAAGGCGTATATCTTTGGAAACGACTGGTCGGATTTAGACAAATTAAAACTCGTTCGATCAACAAATAAATTCATGACAGACAATCCCACCTAATGCCGGTCCAGAATTACTATGAAAGATGGCGATTGGATCAAAATTGCATACCAACACTCCCTCACTGTCCCTCATTGTCCCTCATGTCCATTCCGGCACCCTGTCTCTTGCTCCCGTTTTTTTCCCTCCCTTTACTTCCCATTGGCGGACGTTTTGCGAGAAGCAAAGCGTTTTTGCAGGACGCTTGGGTGAAACAAAACCGGTGCTGTTTTTTTTTTTTTGACGAAATTTGCCAGATAAATAGCATGGGTGACACGACGAAATGATGATATGATTGGATATTCTTCACACTTATGGAAGAAGTTGAATGATATGATTGAATATTCTTCACACTTAGGAAGAGGTTGAATGATATGATTGGATATTCTTCACACTCAGGAAGAGGTTGAATGATATGATTGGATATTCTTCACACTCAGGAAGAAGTTGAATGATATGATTGGATATTCTTCACACTTATGGAAGAAGTTGAATGATATGATTGGATATTCTTCACACTTAGGAAGAAGTTGAATGATATGATTGGATATTCTTCACACTTATGAAAGAAGTTGAATGATATGATTGGATATTCTTCACACTCAGGAAGAAGTTGAATGATATGATTGGATATTCTTCACACTCAGGAAGAAGTTGAATGATATGATTGGATATTCTTCACACTCAGGAAGAGGTTGAATGATATGATTGGATATTCTTCACACTCAGGAAGAAGTTGAATGATATGATTGGATATTCTTCACACTTATGGAAGAAGTTGAATGATATGATTGAATATTCTTCACACTCAGGAAGAAGTTGAATGATATGATTGGATATTCTTCACACTCAGGAAGAGGTTGAATGATATGATTGGATATTCTTCACACTCAGGAAGAAGTTGAATGATATGATTGGATATTCTTCACACTTATGGAAGAAGTTGAATGATATGATTGGATATTCTTCACACTCAGGAAGAAGTTGAATGATATGATTGGATATTCTTCACACTCAGGAAGAAGTTGAATGATATGATTGGATATTCTTCACACTTATGGAAGAAGTTGAATGATATGATTGGATATTCTTCACACTTAGGAAGAAGTTGAATGATATGATTGGATATTCTTCACACTCAGGAAGAGGTTGAATGATATGATTGGATATTCTTCACACTCAGGAAGAAGTTGAATGATATGATTGGATATTCTTCACACTCAGGAAGAAGTTGAATGATATGATTGGATATTCTTCACACTTATGAAAGAAGTTGAATGATATGATTGGATATTCTTCACACTCAGGAAGAAGTTGAATGATATGATTGGATATTCTTCACACTTATGGAAGAAGTTGAATGATATGATTGGATATTCTTCACACTTATGAAAGAAGTTGAATGATATGATTGGATATTCTTCACACTCAGGAAGAAGTTGAATGATATGATTGGATATTCTTCACACTCAGGAAGAAGTTGAATGATATGATTGGTTATGCTATGAGCCAATTGATTAAGGAAAATATTTTGTGATGGCCATATTGGCAATTTCGTGGCCATATTCGTGGCAACTCAGTTAGTGCCACTGCACCTTTAAAATGCATCCCTGCGTTCATTTTTCGATCGATTGAGTTGAAATTTTGAACAATCGGATCTGGACTGTCGTTGTTAACGACTCTAGCACGCACTCGTCCAATCAGGATGGAGCGGTATGGTCCCCGGATCATCACTGCCCGCAGTTTTAATTAATTTTACTTTTTCTCTTGGTCATATAATTTTGAAGACATGCGTGTCATGATAGAGGAAATGTTTGTTCTGTTGAACGGAATAAATGTTGTTTATTTGTGTGGGAGTGTATTTTTGTGTATTTTTGTGTATTTTGGATATATTTTTCACGACTAATTCCAGTTAACATCCTGCACAATTTGCTCGTTTGCTGGCCGAGTCGAAATTGCGTTGAGTTTCTATGGCATGCGCCATTAAAAGCGCTGTGTAATGGTTGAGCTCCCTTTATTTCGTTTTGGTCATGCGGATGAGCAAACAAAGTGACAAATGCTGCGACTGGAGCAGTAAAAGCGATGTTTTTTAAATGGAAACGATTTAATGAGGAATTAAAAGTGGGAGGGGGCAACACCACGCATACCTCTTTTAAGGTGTGTATAAACCCTGGAATAAACGTGGGAGGGGGCAACACCACGCATACCTCTTTTAAGGTGTGTATAAACCCTGGAATATTTCAGCAATCAATACGATGCTGAAATGATGTAATTTATTGTGTAATATGGTCGACCTTGGGTTTGTTTGGGTTTGTTGTTTATTTTTGTGGGTGTCTATTTTTGAGTATTTTGGATATATTTTCACGACTAATTCCAGTTAACATCCTGCAAAATTTGCTCGTTTTCTGGCCGAGTCGAAATTGCGTTGAGTTTCTATGACATGCGCCATTAAAAGCGCTGTGTAATGGTTGAGCTCCCTTTATTTCGTTTTGGTCATGCGGACGAGCAGACAAAATGACGAATGCTGCGGCTGGAGCAGTGGAAGCGATTTTTGAATTGTTCAATGATTATTCGATATTGTTATGACTTATTGTCAATAGGTATACTAAGTGGCCATGAGGTAGCCTGTTGCTATGTACAGTTTTATTCTATTGTTGATTATACCACATAGCTGTGGTGATAAAGGAAATGTTCGTTTTAAATAGATGATTATGATAGGACCATGACTATAAAATCATGATGATTATTATGAATGATATCATAGGGTTCAAATGCAGAATGCTGCATAAACTTGGGAAAGATCTTTCAAGCCCTATGGGATAAATTGGGTATTACAAGCGATGGAGTTTCAAAATTTAGCATGATTGAAGAAATTTTACAGTCTTATTTCAGGAGTTTTACGAAATTTATATTGCCAAGAGATTTTGGATACTATTAAAAGAAAAATGATGAGATATTTTTCCCAATGAACTTTAATATCTGCCATCCATTTTGGCTGTCTCACGAATGAAGGATGAGTTGCCTTTAGTGGTTGCAAAGAAAATTTGTGGAGACCAGGCAAAATGGGGAAATATGTCAGATATGACCCTAGGACAGGACGGTGATTCATCAATTAACATGAGGTACGAACCAGAGGTGACGGTCAATGGATGGACCTGTCCTGACATCATTGGGGAAAGGGCTTATGCAAGGAGTCATCCAAAATGATTAATTTAATTTATTGATGAATATTGATGAATTAATTGAGATTGAATCTAATTGATTGAATTTAATTGAATAAATTTAACTGAATAAATTGAATTGAATATATTGATTGTTTGATTGATGAAAATGCGGTCTCAAGAAAGAAGCTTTGATATCTTTGCGTGATATTAACAATGTGGAGACAACCTGGGAATATTGAGCAAGGTGGTGAGTTTATATACAGATATATATGTGCGGTTACCATTGTGTGATTTCCCCGTCAACAGAGCGGACACCTGAGGATTCACCCATTTCATACTGACCCTCCGGCTCATCTGCAAATACTGATCTGTGAGATTGGATTGTGCAAAAGCCACGGCTGAGGGAGATTCTCTGGAAATCACCGTGCGAACAGGTGGAGAGACCCTTCCTGGAGGTACGAGTGAAGCTTTAGAGGAACAAACTACAACACATCCAACGCTACTTTGATAAAAGGCAGAATGGGAAATGGAGCCTGCAAGAATACACAAGGACAACCAGAGATTCCACAAAAAGGTACTTGTACACATCATATGTACGACCGTTATGGTGCAGAAGCTATAAGGCAGGTCGAGAATTGGTATTTGTGGACAAAGGGACATGATGAGGAGTTTCCAAGAGATGGTACATTTGAGCGAAGTCGATTGGAAAGATTGGAACAAAGATTGAAAGCCAGGAAGAGACAGAATCTAACGGTAGACTGGCTTGCATTCCATCTTTGGGATGGTGAATCCAGACAACGGGAACAGCAAGAACGGATAACGGAACTAGAACTTAAAATAAAAAGGATACAGGATACAGTGGAGGAGACAAATGCACAACTGCCCTCGAAATTAGGAATGAAAGTCACAGTTGTCCCATCTGATTTCCAGTTGTCTCCCCAAAAAGGACGGTACAGAGAATTTTTTCGTGTTTCAGGAGACAACGAGAGATTGCAGTGGCAACTCAGGGATGTAGAGATGCAGCCCAGCAATACAAATGCACAGGTGCACAGATCAGACAACGACAGAAACCGGTGTTTCAAGTGTGGACGGATGGGACATTGGAAAAGAGGATGTCCGTATACCAAAAGGAAGACAAGTTAATAGGGTAAACCAAGATCAAGGGTACCAGTGCTGACCGATACCTCAGACAATGATTAGGCCTTCATTGCTGCAAATCCCAAATGATGATTGGCCTCAACAGATTCGATTACTGGACAAACATGAATAACTGTCGATGATTCTTGGGTCTGAAAAGTTTTCGGAGCAAGAATTATTCATTCTTTCTTTTGCTTATAAACAAATTAGTAATAATTGACCAAATGCCGAAATTGGATCTTTTATGTTGGGCACACAATTTTAAATTTACAAAGTTGGAACAATTGCTTTGCAAATTTTTGAAACTAAGTGACAAGAGTCACATGATGATCAGGTGGGAATTTCGGACTAGTGTTCCGCATGATTGATAGGTCAGTGGTCGACTGACATGCAAATGGATGTGTAGTCAAATTAGGATAAATTATGGTGGGAACTGAAAGGGTAATTTCAATGTGACATTATAGGGGTTTTTCTAAGAATAAACTTTTTGGTCTATTTGTGTATTAGCATTTATAAAATTGAAGGACAAATTTTATGAAATTAAAATAAAATTGACACCCATCTTGATCTGTAAATAATGGTTCCAACGCAAACAAATATGCATAATGCATGTGTGTGTGTGTTTTTGTGTATCAATCTTACAAGATTGTTGACACCGACAGTGTGCCTGTCTGGAAATGGATAGTTATATGTGGATGGGATTGGGATATGTGGATGGGATTGCATATCGAGAGAATTAGTAAAATAAAATAGAAATATAATTTGATTATGAACATTATCCTTTTTGTCAAGGGAGATGGAATATAAAAATTTGATTTGCTGAGTTATGAGCAGCCATTCAGTGATAGTAAATTCATTGATAGTAAAAATTGGGAGTAATCTTGAGATTCCATTTTGATAGAATTTATATGAGAATCAAAGCTATTTATGGATATGAGCTTCATGGAAATGTGGGAGTACAAAATTGGCCAAATTTGGGAGAGGTCTTGCACTGACTTCCCAGAGTGCTCTGCTCACGGATTTTATAGATATAAACTTGAATTTTATCAGCATATAAATTGTGCTGCATGTATGGTTGTGTATTAGGCATAGATGATATGGGAAAATAGTAAAGAATATCTTGCTGGTTGGAACTATTGTGAGTTTTAAAACGGAATGCATTGTGAATCTTAAACCAAGGGGCAGACATGAACGCGCTGTTACGTTATTTATACTCAGAACGCGATGTCACGTGTACCTGCAACATATTTGTTAAACTCGCACACCTATATTGGCATACTGGTGTCAGTAGTACTCACTGGGTGCATAGAAATGGATGAGCAACAGTTAAGGGGGTTTAAAATAAAAACACTTACTTGGATATTTTCTACAAAAGTATGGGTTTCAATAAGTGGTCGCTGTACACATGGGATTCATCAAATTAAGTTTTGGAGTTCAAACAAAGTCACTGGTTAACAGATGGGAATGGATAGTAAATAAATTCTTCGATGCTGGGTAAATGAAGTGAGATATTACAAAGACTTATGAGAGCTATTGTTCTTCCTTGCAGCAGTGGGAGAAAATTTAGATCCAACATAATGAATCTATAAATGAATGTGATAGGGATAATATCCTCAATTTGTACTAATTATTTGATTGTGGGTAAAGAAATTAATTTATCGTAGTGGATTGTTAACAAGCAGCCTGATATGTCCTGAGAGTGTGCATCCATGTAATCAGAAATCCCAGATTTGTTTTTACAAACAACATTTTGGTAGAGGTCTTGTGTGGACGAACACTTCCTTGGTAGATAAAAAACGGTACTGCATGCTGGCAGCCACTTTTGCGGCCAGTTAGGCCAAACAAATTGAGAGGAAATTGTAGTTAAATACGTAAGTTACACATGGCTATTTGTAAAAAAGGAAATTTGTTGAGATGGGAAACATTTTTTCGAAGGTTTATTAAGGTGTTATAATATGACATGTGGCAAGGCAAACTATTGGATGGGAAAATTAGATCTGGCTATAGAATAAATTTATTGACCCCTTGAAGTTAATTCTTCAAATCATTGTTTCACTGGCATTTTTTGTTCAAATTGGAAATAGTTTGGTAGAGCTTTGGTTAAAACCTTTGGTTGCGGTATCTTGGAACGAAATGATAAACCATAGGAGATTGATAAGAATAGAAAAAAAAAGATGGACCCAAAATAGAAAGTTGGATTCATGCCCCTCATTGCAAACAAGCACATGGGGCTAAGGTGGACGATCCCACAGAAAATGAGGCTGCACCTAGCAGCCCAGCAGAACATTCAGTGGTAGATAAATGATAGTCGTGATTTACAGTCATTTGAATTACATTTTAACACCCCTTGCATTGATTAAACATTACATTTTCAACATGTGATATTCCTACTTGGGATAGTGACATTTATTTGCCTACATGACATACAATTACCTGCTGATATTAATACAGCATGAGTGAAAAAAAATGTATCACAACTACACTCATGATCAGGGGATTGAGTTCAACCCCGGGAGATAGGGGGATCAGGGTAAGACAAATAATCTGATTATGTTACATATTAAGGGATTTTCTTTATTTACCTTTTAGGAAGCTTGTTAGTTTGGTATATAATGTTAAATGTCATCGACATATAACTATGTCATAGGTATGAATATATACAAGGAGTAGCAGACTTGTTTGTTGGTTTAGTAGTTATATTGGCAATTGTTTTAGTGGTGGCTTGCTTGAAAGCCTTAGTGACGGTGTGTTTGAATAAGGTAACCAACAACACGATGATAACGCATGAAGTGACAAATGAGGAAAGAAATGTGGAACCAGAAAAGGAAGACTTTTATGGCGACATAAACAGTAGAATTAAGATAATGGCATAACGACAATGTTATGAGTTGTGTCAATTACAATATCAATGAACTCATATCACCACGAGTGACACACTGTTAGGAAAAAAAGAGGGAAAAGAAAAAGTGGAGAGGAATTATGGTAATAATACATTATGCTTAATTTGTTGGTTTGGGAAAATTGTTGTTGGGAATTAGGTATTCCCGTTTGTGATTGTAATCATATACAATGCTATTCTTAGTTTAGTAATAAAATACATACCTGATTGAATATTATTTGTGTGACGCATATAAATGAATATAACTTTTTGTGTTAAGGAAAAACAACAAATTGTTGAATGTGAAACTGTCGGAAGATATACATGATTATGCTGATTTCATGGTAAGATGTACCCTATCTGATTCAGTGTGTGCGGAAAGCAGATTCAGATATGACTGAGCATAAGGATAAGACGAGATCACATTTTGGAGGGATTGCTAACGGAATTGGGAAGAAGTTCGAGAAAGAAAATTTGTGGCTAAAAAAATGAAGTTAATCGTGGCATACACCCTCTTTCTCAAAGAATGATGAAGACATTCTCCCGTGTAACTTGGAGATGAATGCTTACCTTCACCAAGGAAATTTATGTGACCATTTGCCTGGATCACACTGCAACATATGAAAGAAAGGCGATCACTTACTCTTGTTCGAAGACTTCGAACATTCACCACATCAGAAGTTGCAGGACAACGACATTTTACCTGCAACCTCTGTGAAATGCGGGGACATATGTTATTACTTCACCAACTTCCGGGGAGCCAGCATGGAGCTGCAAACCAATGGCTGTGCCTTTCCACAACAGCTGTGCACGATTCTGCAGGTTGCTCCTGGTAAGGACCATGAATGACCTGAACACCATGGTCCCAACATCAGTGTGGATGCATCCGGCATCCCTGTTCCACATCTTGCTGGCCAATCAACATCACACCAATACTTGCTGCCCACTCACAATGAGGGAGGAGGCAAGTCGACTACAACTGGGTGAAGGCCTTGTTCAAGGAATCATTATGGTTCACAGCAAAAAAGTGGCAAGAATGCTACATGGAGAGAAGGGTCAGTCTATGACTCCGCAGTGTTACCACAACAGCGAAATCCTACACGAAGTAGTGCAGGAGCTATGAAGACATTAGGAGAAAATGTTTCATACCTGGATTCAAACACAAGTGATCAGCCCTTCCTTTCAAACAAAGTCAACATTTGTGTGGAGGCAAACGTTTTTTGCCAGATGGTGCAGATGCTTTACAAAACTTGAAAATGAAGTGAAATTGTTGTATCTTGGTGATGGTGAAGTGTTGTTTTGAAAATATATTTGTGATGCAAATGCAATAGATTGAACAATATGGAAGGAGTCAATGACCAACGAAATGTTTTGTGATTCTTGCAGGATGACGGTGTATGCCTAAGGGAATTTGATTACCAAAGTTATGATTATTTACTTATACTTGTAATGATGTTTACTTGTAGTGATTGACTGTTTACTTATATTGATGTTTAGATTAATGGTTAATATAAACAAAAACAAAAAAATGAGGGAATTGTGGAAATGTAACTCAGTGTAACTTATTAATTGGCACTGGTAACTTATTAATTAACCTGGTAACAAAGCAGATACATTTTACATGCAAACTCTGTTAAAGACGAGTTTGTAAATGAGTGTCAGAATGTGTATGAACATGGTAATATCTTGAAACACCTGGTCAAGGCCCCAGGCTAGAGCACCCCCCCCCCCCCTGCTGTGTAAATGGAAATCACAGCAGGAGGGGAGCGAGCTGATACCAGGACTTGGTACAGGCATGACCTCGGGGCATTAGCGGAGAGGAGATTAAGTCCAGTTTGGCGATATAAACGAGAGCAAACGTTGAGTAAAGGAGACTTGTCCTCAGAAGCCCTGCCCGACGGAACGATGGAATGAACGAGTACGGCGCTGCGGAAGAACATCAGCCGAACGAAAAGGACCATGGAAAAGAGTTAATCTCAGCCATTGAATAATGCGGTATTATTTGGTAAATGGAATGAAGTGAATAATAAACCAGACCTTTTGTAAACCTGTGTCCGGTCATTGGAGTCCTGAGTCCCCCACTACAAATTCCACAACAGGGTTGATATGAGGATCAGGAATCTCGGCTGGCACGATGCGATCAATGTTCTTGGGCTCACGTGGCTTGTCTTCATCAGCAAGTATCAGCAGGATGTGGCAGTGAGGGAGTCCCCATTTCTGATCCTCCTTCATGCCGAAATAGCCCACCACTTCTCCAAGCATTGCGCTCTTCAGATCTGCCATGAGAGATTTAATCTTGATACTGAAGACACGTGCAGTTAGGTCAGGCCGGTCGCAGGGCTGCTCTTCTGGGAAAAGAGAATTTGTGATCTCTGGCCACTGTGGGTTGCAGGTAAACGTCACAAACAGATCAGGTTTCCCAAGGGATCGGACAATGGCCATAGCATCTTGAAATGCTTCAGCGTACCATTGAGGAGAGCCATAGATGGATGGTGGTAGGATAATCTTTGTTCCAGCCTGCATCTCTTCTTGGTGGTCTATAGCATCCATCAGGTCTTGGTACTTGTCTGCACAGATCGTCTTCTGGTTGTTCCTTGCCCACCGAAGTCTTGACGCTTCAGCCTTGGCATACTGATTGCATGCGTATTGCTGAGTAAGTCGTCGACACCTCATGACCTGATTGAAATTTTGATCTCTGATCTGAAGGGGGAACCTTGCGAACTCACTTGGGGATATAGTGCCTCGGTCTTTTGCATGAGGGATGTCGATCTTGATTCCTTCTTCACCATGGGGGAACATCAGCACATGGTGAAGAGGATCGTAGCTCCGGTGCAGCTCCGTGATGGTTTGAAGTCTACCTTCACACTTATAGAGGATGACGTTCAAATGGTCCACATGCTCGCCGGGTATGATGATGGATACCTCGCTTGCCTGCGGGAGATTGTAACGTCGAGCATGCTCACCTGAAGGCCGCTTTCTTGCATCCAGAACCATGCGATTGATGACTTTCTGGCTGGAGTGGTCCAATGCGATGGTAGACTTTACCTTGAAGCTTCACCATGGGGCTGAATCCTGGCATGAAGTGCTCCTTGATTCCGATCGATGCCATGGCCAAGGCATTGTTGAACTGGCGTATCCTCTCAATAAACTCCTTTCGGTCGAAAAGAACTTTGAAATCTTCAGGGTCGGTCTCAAGCAGATTGATTGCAATTTTGCCCTTCTTACAGCAGAATCCAGGTCGTTCGTCATTCCAGCAGTGGGCCTTGCAGAAGGGGCACTTACGTCCTGCATCATACAGACTTGGCAGCTTGTGATCTTGCTGCTTTGCTGGATAGTCACTAGTCAGCTTCTTGAAAGTGCTGGACATCAAACACTGCTCCAATCCTCCTCTTTTGCGTTAGAGCCACTTCAAGCTGGACGATATGTGTTATGTTATGGACGATATGTGCCGATATGTGTTACGATCTTGTTCACCAGATCTGTATTCCTCGGACTGCCACCGAGACTGGTGTGCAGCTGTGTCACGTCCTTGTTCACCAGATCTGTATTCCTCGGACTCCCTCCGAGACTGGTGTGCAGCTGTGTTACATCCTTGTTCGCCAGATCTGTATTCCTCGGACTCCCTCCGAGACTGGTGTGCAGCTGTGTCACGTCCTTGTTCACCAGATCTGTATTCCTCGGACTGCATCCGAGACTGGTGTGCAGCTGTGTCACGTCCTTGTTCACCAGACTGGTGTGCAGCTGTGTCACGTCCTTGTTCACCAGATCTGTATTCCTCGGACTCCCTCCGAGACTGGTGTGCAGCTGTGTCACGTCCTTGTTCACCAGATCTGTATTCCCCGGACTCCCTCCGAGACTGGTGTGCAGCTGTGTCACGTCCTTGTTCACCAGATTTGTATTCCTCGGACTCCCTCCGAGACTGGTGTGCAGCTGTGTCACGTCCTTGTTCACCAGATCTGTATTCCTCGGACTCCCTCCGAGACTGGTGTGCAGCTGTGTCACGTCCTTGTTCACCAGATCTGTATTCCTCGGACTGCATCCGAGACTGGTGTGCAGCTGTGTTACATCCTTGTTCACCAGATCTGTATTCCTCGGACTGCATCCGAGACTGGTGTGCAGCTGTGTCACGTCCTTGTTCACCAGATCTGTATTCCTCGGACTGCATCCGAGACTGGTGTGCAACTGTGTCACGTCCTTGTTCACCAGATCTGTATTCCTCGGACTCCCTCCGAGACTGGTGTGCAGCTGTGTCACGTCCTTGTTCACCAGATCTGTATTCCTCGGACTGCATCCGAGACTGGTGTGCAGCTGTGTCACGTCCTTGTTCACCAGATCTGTATTCCTCGGACTGGCTCCGAGACTGGTGTGCAACTGTGTCACGTCCTTGTTCCTGCCTCCGATAGTCCTCGTCTCGGCGAGCCTTCTTTCTTGCAACAGCTTCCTTGGACGTTTTCGTTAATGAGGCTTTCCGTTTGGGAGGCATTTTACCAGTTTATCTGAAACGGTACCCGCCCAGTAACACGTAGGCCTACCAGAGAAAACAAATCGTTTGAGCAATGGGCTCTCCGATATTCGATGTGTTCACGGTTTGAATTATGTAGCGTAATGTTTGTGACGATGTTTTCATTGTGACGATGTTTGTGTTCACGGTAGTGTTTGATGTGACGGTGTGAACGTAATTTCGTAATGTTTTTCGTTTTTATATTCGTAATCGTTTAATGAACGTTTAATGTTTAATGAACGTTTAATGAGCGTAAGAATAATGTTTAATGATCATTAAATGAATGAATGTAATGTAATGAATAATGCCATGGCGTCGCGTTGGCAGCAGTGACAATATGGAAATGTTTGCCAAGAACTTCAAAGAGAGAGAAGGAACTTTTATCAGCAACGTCGTCTATCCTGAAGTTCTAAGCTGAAGAAGAGGTACAAAATCATTCCATTTTTTTTCCTAATGAAAAGCGTACAGTTGATATCACGATTTCAAACATGATGGAATAATATTTACCGATATGAACAGTGATGTGGTTTTTTTTAATTGAAATTCTAAAAATACTGTTTCGATTTTGATGATTTGCGTGTGATATTTAACGGACGTTTATTTAAATCGTGCCTCCCAATTAAAGCCCCGCCCATAGGGCGGGTACCATTGCTCGTAATATATAATGGCGATACAACAATTTTTACCGCTTTGCTTTGAAGAACGGGAATGAAGGGGGAGGAGTGTGTAAATATGTCTGGTTGAAGGCTTTGGGCTGTGAGGGGGCTTGAAGGCAGATTTTAATCTTACAGCCGCCATGTTGGTGCTCGCCGTCACTGCGATGCGAAGCGAAAGACGCCTCAAAGCTGTCACATTCACAATCGCTATGTCGTATGTACTCCCGATACGTGTTTCCTTCATTGTAAAAACTACCAAGTCAACAGTTAAAAGGATTTTGAGCCGATATGTGTTACGGCCTTGGCAAGATCGACGGAGACAGCGATCTGCTAGCTTATACACCGCCCAAATAGCTATGTGGAATTCTCTCATGTAGAGATTAAACTCACATCGTTTGAACTTTGGCCGAGGTCATTATTTACTTTTAATGATGTTTATATACGAATCAAAAAGAAGATAATTGGTTTTGGGTCGTCCTTTCCACATATCTCGTGGGATTGTGTGTTGGAGAGATGACCGTGATGGTGGGGAGGGGGTTGGCATTCTCTCAGATTCAACCCATGTCCTTATAAAAGGTCTTTGTCCGAGGTTACCTAGTCCAATCGGTGCAGCTGTGCAGCGATCGGTGCAGCCGTTGTGCGGCACCCGGCAAAATAACGTTATGCGGGAGTCCAAACCTGGAAATTCTGGAGGCCAAAGCTGAAATTGGAAAAACAATATCGCCTATTTTATTCAAGGGGATCCCAGGATTACCCACTCAAAATATCGTTGCAATCGGTTCAGCAGTTTTTGCGGTACTTTCGAACAGACGGACAGACAGACAGACGGACGGACATTTGGTGAATTATAGTAAGATGATGCAAAGACAAACTGAATGGATTTCTGGATCAAGAAGTCAAAGGTCAGTTTCTGTAATATGTTTTTGTCACCTTGATAGTTTAATAGCAGCTGAAAAGAACTGAGTCAAACTTGGTACAAGTATGTACAATGATGAAAAGTTAAATCGATTGCATATTATGAAATGGGTCAAGAGGTCAGAGGTCCTGTTATGTAAATATTCTGTTACTGTGCTAACTTGTGAACCAATAATGGGATTTTGACCAAAGTTGTTATGAGTATATGATATTATGAAAAGATTAACTGCTTAGATTTCGGCATCAAAGGTCAGAGGTCATGTCAGGTAAATATGTGATACTTGAGAAAAGCTGAAGGGATTTAAATCTAACTTGGTACAAGTATATATAATGATGAAATAATGTAGGTGGAGGCATATCGGTCAATGTCACGACATCGAAGAATGCAGTTCTAGTTTTAATTTTTAGCTCACCTCGAACGAAGTTCTTGTTTTTTCTTTCTTGTTCAGAAGCCTTGTTGTTAATGACCAGCAGGAGCCAGGAATTACTTATTTTATTTTATATAGTTATGATCCTTGTAAATGAAAGTTTAGGCCAAACACCTTAACTGTGAAAATCTTTCATCAAAACCCTTCAGAAAGAAACCCAAATTTACCTGCATGCGTATCATGAACAACATTACAAGAGGAAACAAGAAAGAGCAATCAGATTGCAGACCCTCGCCAGGATGTGTTTTCAGTGGCTTTTAAGGCTTTTGTTTTAAAACAAATATGGCGGCCGAACCACGTGACCGATGACGTCATCATTTTTTTTTTCTCCACCAATTTATCCCTAGATTATGCTCAATAAATTTCATCTTGATTGGATGAAGTTTTGTACTTGTCGAATTATGACGTCATAATGGAGGCACCTATGACATCATTAACAGATGTTATTCCACATGGAGAGTTCTTTACAATGAGCCATGTCTCAATTTTTTCTATGCAGCGCTTTCAGAGATATAGAGGTGCAAATGTTTTCGGTTTTTCCAAGATGGCGGCCGAACCACGTGACCGATGACGTCATCATAATTTTTTTCTCCACCAATTTATGCGTACATGATGCTCAAGAAATTTCATCTTGATCGGATGAAGTTTTGTTCTTGTCGAATTATGACGTCATAATGGAGGCACCTATGACATCATCATTAACATATTTTATTCCCCATGGAGAGTTCTTTACAATGAGCCATGCTCAATTTGTTCTATTCAGCGCTTTCGGAGATAGAGGTGCAACGTTTTTAGGTTTTACCAAGATGGCGCCCGTACCACGTGACCTATGATGTCAGAGTTTTCATTAAAAAAATACTGAGGTGGAGGTGCACCTATGGTGAAAATTTCCTGTCAATCGGACCAACGGTTGCAGAGAAAATCATATTTATTCTGTGCGGACAAACAGACAGACAGACAGACAGACAGACAAATGAAAAATCACTCATGGAGCGACACTTGGCAAAACAGAACAAAGGAGGATGTCACTCATGGAGCATCCTTTTGACCTCAAAAATAATAGTGGTTCAATTCAGTCACCTGATATGCAAATCGTCTGCAAAGTTTAAGATAATCTGATGAAAATTGACAATTTTAGAAATTTGGCAGATGTTGATCTTTTGGCCTATGTTGACCTTTTGGCCTATGTTGATCTCAAAAATAGTTGGTGGTTGAATTCAGTTAGCTGATGTGTAAATCCCATTCAAATTGCAAGTGAATTGGATGAAAATTGAGGATTTTAGAAATTTGAAATTGTTGTTTACCTTTGGCCTATGTTGACCTTTTGGCCTATGCTGATCTCAAAAATAGTTGGTGGTTGAATTCAGTTCGCTGATATGAAAATCCCATTCAAATTCCAAGTGAATCGGATGAAAATTAGGACTTTAGAAATTTGAAATTGTTGTTGACCTTTGGCCTATGCTGACCTTTTGGCCTATGCTGATCTCAAAAATAGTTGTTGGTTGAATTCAGTTTGCTGATATGTAAATCCCATTCAATTTTCAAGTCAATTGGATGAAAATTGAGGATTTTAGAAATTTGAAATTGCTGTTCACCTTTGGTCTATGTTGACCTCTTGGCCTATGCTGATCTCAAAAATAGTTGGTGATTGAATTCAGTTTGCTGATTTGAAAATCCTATTCAAATTTCAAGTCGATCGGATGAAAATTGAGGATTTTAGAAATTTGAAAAAAGTGGTTGACATTTGTCCTAATGTTGACCCCAAAAATAGTTGTTGGTTGAATTCAGTTAACTGATATGTAAATCCCATTCAATTTTCAAGTCAATTGGATGAATATTGAGGATTATATAAATTCGAAATTATTGTTGACCTTTGGCGTATGTTGACGTTTTGGCCTATGGTGATCTCAAAAATAGTTGGTGATTGAATTCAGTAAGATATGTAAATCCCATTAAAATTGCAAGTGAATCGGATGAAAATTAAGGATTTCAGAAATTTGAAATTGTTGTTGACCTTTGGTCTATGTTGACCTTTTGGCCTATGCTGATCTCAAAAATTGTTGGTGGTTGAATTCAATTAGCCGATATGAAAATCACATTCAAATTCCAAGTCAATCGGATGAAAATTGAGGCTTTTGGTTGACCATTTGACCTTTTGATATATGAATATATAGGAGTTTGTCAGACCACGAACTCTACCATTTGATGAAGTTTTGTGAAGATCAGTTAAAAACTGTAACCTGTAGGCAAGTATAAGTGAGCAGACAGAGACACACACACACACACACACACACACACACACACACACACACACACACACACACACACACACACACACACACACACACACACACACACACACACACACACACACACACACACACACACACACACACACACACACACACACACACAGGAGTGATCAACGTACTTGAAAAAAAAAAAAAATTTGTCAAGTAACAAACAAACGGCCTCAATAATGCAATACCATCTCCTCTAGCGAGGGTAAAAGTAGCCCAGCGTGGGCTCGATCGTCTTGATCGAGTACCGAGCCGAGCGATCCTGCCAATCATCGGGTATAAGGGCTGTATCGGGTTTCACAGCAATACGTTGGTAAATAAGGGACGAGGAGGGACCCGAAGTTTGGGGTGCAACCCCTCCCGGGGCCGGGAGTCCCTATGATGCGAAATCGAAAAATCGAAACCTGAGCGATTTTTGTATTCGTGTGTAAAGTTTCAGAACAATCAGCTGGGCGATAAGGGAGGGGTAGCAAAAACAGCAAAACGTTAACGGACGGACAGACAGATGGAGGACGTGTGATGACCCATTTGTTTAAGTTCTTCTCTTCGAGAATCCAGATGGGATGACCTAAAAATTATTATTCCGAAATTGAAATTCAGGAAAAATAACTTCATATCGCAACTTGGCCTTTCTATTTCGCAGCACATCTTATTTTAATGGAGAAAACGTGTATGGTTATATATGTATGCATATTTGTGACCTAAAAGCCTGGTGTTGGCTTCACGGTTAAGTTGCTGTCTTGAGATCGAAAGGTCCTGAGTTCGAGCCCCCGTTGTCCCACGAATTAACACTGGGTGGGTTGTCTCAGCCTGTTCATACCATACGAATGTCCTGCATCGGAGTGGTCAACCCATCCAGGATTGTGCCCAAAAACTGCTTCGGCAGCCATATGCATCTGAAGATGCAAAAAAAGGAGTGGTCATATTTGTTACCGAAACGTCTTCTTCTTCTTCTTCTTCAAATATATATATAAACCGGAAAATGCAGTCGTGAAGCCGCGAGGTAGTGTGTCGGTAAAGTGGTGAAACCATGTAAATATACATCTATTAATTTCATACGGGTTGAACGTCGGTTGCATCCTGTCGATTAATTACGTTCGTTCTATTAATTACGTACTGTTGGCACATACCTTTAGATCCTTTATACTGCTGACACCCTTTAGATCTTAAGACCACCAAGATCCCTAAAGACCCAGAGGACCCAAAATAACCTAAAGACCATGAAGACACTTCAGACCCATTAGACCAGCTTGGACCCTTCACCATTTAGAGATTTAGACCACTTGGACCTTGGTAGATTACAAATAAATAATATCACCAATATTACAAATAAATTTATACAAAATAAATGTTTGTATTATGATTGGTGTAAGTCATGATAATGTTGGAACCCATCTGTGGATCGGTCCCATCGGCCGATGGGTCTGCATTGTCATTCTCGTGCATCCACAGATGGGTCAGACCCATCGGCCGATGGGACCGATCCACAGATGGGTTCCAACAATAACACGGCAACTCAAGTTCAGTCAGGTCATTATCCTCAGTTAAAACAAGCCCGTGCCTCTGCAGCAACGCGTGGTGAGGCAAGCGTAGCGAGCCGATACACGCCGGTCTCTGTTCGCTAGACGCTAGTCTAGCGAGCCGATCCTAGGTATGAGGATAAGTGGTTGTGCAAACCAAAATTGAGATGAGTCAGTTTTTCGATTTGATTAAGATTATCATTGGCATGTATCACCCACACAAGGCCAGAATATTTGCGTTCTAAATTTATTGGCAAGTTTAATGATAAAAAAAATAATTCAGAAAAAGTGTTAATGTTTCATCATCTGAGCAGCCAGCGGTTCCTGCTGGTCAAGGTTGAGAAATATATACTGAACATCAAAATAAACTTATCGCTTTCATTTTTTGAAATGTGCAGCTTTACAAACAGGTTTTCTCAATTTTAATGGCTGATTATGTAACGGGAACTTCACTTCAATCGCCTGGTTGATCAACAATGGCGTGCTTGAGTGGTTCTGTATAGGGATCTTTCCCTTTAAATAATGACCCTCATAATGAAATCCTTCAGTTCTCATGGTTAGACATTCTTTTCCTGTTGTCTATAGTCACTCTAGAGCTGGGGTTCTTAACCTGGGGTATCCATACCCCTTGGGGGTATGGGGACCAAAATCTGGAGGTATGGCACTTGTAATAAATTATAATAATAAATTGTAATAAATTCAATGAAATATCAACTTTAAATATATAATAAACCAGCCGAAAGCACCCGGCGTTGCCCGTAATGTAAATGAATCATCGTTAGTCCCAAAAAATTAAAATCCAATGCAAAATGAAGGTCCCAAAAGCAAAATTATAATAATAAATTGTAATAAATTCAATGAAATATCAACTTTAAATATATAATAAACCAGCCGAAAGCACCCGGCGTTGCCCGTAATGTAAATGAATCATCGTTAGTCCCAAAAAATTAAAATCCAATGCAAAATGAAGGTCCCAAAAGCAAAATTATAATAATAAATTGTAATAAATTCAATGAAATATCAACTTTAAATATATAATAAACCAGCCGAAAGCACCCGGCGTTGCCCGTAATGTAAATGAATCATCGTTAGTCCCAAAAAATTAAAATCCAATGCAAAATGAAGGTCCCAAAAGCAAAATTATAACAATAAATTGTAATAAATTCAATGAAATATCAACTTTAAATATATAATAAACCAGCCGAAAGCACCCGGCGTTGCCCGTAATGTAAATGAATCATCGTTAGTCCCAAAAAATTAAAATCCAATGCAAAATGAAGGTCCCAAAAGCAAAATTATAATGGTAATTATTTTGACAAAATGATGGAAGATTGAAAGTTCTCAAAATAATGAAGTATTTCTTCTTTGAAAGTTTTCATAACATAATTACAGTAACTCTTTTATTGACCATTCGTAATGTGTTATATTGAGCACAATAGTTTATACTGTTAACATTTTCATCCGATGTATTAGTCAGGTAAAACAGGTGCAAATCGATGTGAACAAATCCATTTTGATCATTATGAATAAATCTGATTTCTGTGAGAGCAGTTACCTTTGTACTTGATAAGAAAATGCAATTTGAGATAACTATTCATTACTGTTGTGATCTTTTAAGCTTTCCTTGCATAAACATGCAAATTAAATGTTTCATTGAAATAACTCACATTATTCATTTTTCTATAATTAAGGTTCATGTTAATTACGTGACGATGATTATGATGATCATATACTTGCTAAAGGTTAAATGATATGATAAATACGGATACTTGATTGGTTGGTTAAAGCGCTTGACGAAGCCTGCTAATCAAGGTAAATCATTTTCAAGGTAATCAAGCAAATAGTGGGGCAACTTAGCATAACAATTGTGCATTTTGTGAGGAAAGCACCAAATTTGGCACACTAGTAGACTATCATATTATGAAAAGATCTGGATATTGGGCCATCGCAGATTCAGAGATTTGATTTTTGCAAGATTTCGATTCGATTGGGATCGAAGAGAACACCTTCTTCGTCTTCTGTACAGTGAAGTTGCCAGCCCTGAATTCTCTGGCTACATCTGGGTGCTTCATTGGGAGTGCAACCGTGTCCCTCAGGTGAACAGGGACCCACCTGGCATAGTGTGTGTGGTCTAAGGCATGGAACCATGGGACCAGTTCCGTCAGGGCATCAAGGTACGTCGTGAATGAAGCCTGCCGCAGAGAACACAAGTAGACCAGTACCAACATCTCTAGTTCCAGCACAGTTGCCCAGTACTGAAAGTTGGGGATGTCTTCTCTCTGGTGACACCAGTCTTCGAACTCAGGCAGGTCTTCTGCATCATCAGCATATGTCATACAGTGGCGTTCATACGCACGGTGTTGCAGGATGTGCAGTGCCGCTGCAGTGATTTGATGAGCTCTTCTTGTGCGGGTGACGTGGGCAGCTCGCAGGAAGTAGTCGGCCGTCCCTGGCGTTGCAATCTCAGCTTGCAAATCTGCAAAATCTGTAAATCTTGCAAAAATCAAATCTCTGAATCTGAGATGGCCCAATATCCAGATCTTTTCATAATATGATAGTCTACTAGTGTGCCAAATTTGGTGCTTTCCTCACAAAATGCACAATTGTTATGCTATATTTAGCTTAGCTGCCGGACTAAAATGACGTATCTAGGATCGTCTATTCTTATGCGATTTGTATAATCTTTGATGAAAAGCAGGTTCCATTTCTGTTGAGATATCACACCTGTGCTCACAGCAGCAAATATAATGTTTTGTTTAAATAACTTCTGCACGACCCATTCACTAAATTAATTTTATTTTCGCCCCAAAGGGGATATGAGACTATTGCAATGCCCTGTCTGCCTGTACATCTGTCTGTCTGCCTGTAGGTCTGTCTGCCTGTGTTTCTGTCTGGCTGCGTGTGTTTCTATTTGTCTGTCTGTGTGTCTGTCTGTCTGTCGTTTGGTCTGTCTGTGTGTCTGTTTGTAGGTGTGTCTGTGTGTCTGTTTGTAGGTGTGTCTGTCTGTAGGTCTGTCCGCATCTATATATATATTTTCGCTTCAAAATGTTTTTCTCTGCAACCGCTTGTCCGATTGATGGGAAACTTTAAACACAAAAGGGATTCCCCATGGAGAATATTTTATTGCTAACTGTGACGTCATCGGTAAAATGGTATAGCAGCCATATTAGATAAAAGGAAAAAAATTTGGACTTTGGAAAAATTTGGAACATTTGGATTTGGGAAAATTTGGACAAAATTTTTTATTTGGACCCACATTTTAGTTTCACTGTCTGTACATCTGTCTGTCTGCCTGTATATCTGTCTGTCTGTGTTTCTGTCTGTCTGCCTGTGTTTCTGTTTGTCTGTCTGTCTGTTGTTTGGTCTGTCTGTTTGTAGGTGTCTTTTTGTCTGTTTGTAGGTGTGTCTGTCTGTCTCTTTGTAGGTGTGTCTGTCTGCCTGTAGGTCTGTCTGTCTGCCTGTGTTTCTGTCTGTCTGCCTGTGTTTCTGTTTGTCTGTCTGTGTGTCTGTCTGTCGTTTGGTTTGTCTGTTTGTAGGTGTGTCTGTCTGTCTGTTTGTAGGTGTGTCTGTCTGTCTGTAGGTCTGTCCGCATCTATATATATATATTTTCGCTTCAAAAATGTTTTTCTCTGCAACCGCTTGTCCGATTGATGTGAAACTTTAAACACAAGAGGGATTCCCCATGGATAATATTTTATTGCTAACTGTGATGTCATAGGTAAAATGGTATAGCAGCCATATTGGATTAAATGAAAAAAATTTGGACATCATTTTCTTCGAAACAGCTCAACAAAAAAATTGAAACTTGGCATGTCATTAACCCCCACGGTATATAGAGTGATAATGATGACGTCATCGTTTACGTAATATTCCAGCCTTAATAGGTTAAATTTAAATCTTTATCCAAACAATCTGAAACTTCATTTATCTGTTCTATGACCGGATGTGTGAATAATTACATTTATGATGTTCATAACCCATGCCAAGAAACTGTGTGACATAAGAAAGTGAATGGATGATATGGGTATATAGGCCATACTAGAAGTGTGTTCAGTTAACGATGTTCAGAATGAATGAAGCTTTTATTCAGAATGAACGCGTGAGGTGAGACTATGTGCTCTACGAGTGCTGTTCTACAGTCACATGAAAAAGTAAGTACACCCCATTTAAAGTATTGACTTTTTCAACATATTTCAACATACAGCTATTTGATCTTCATTTCAACAATATTGATAGATAAAGGTGATATAATATAACAAATATCATGAAACATTTACATTTTCTCGTCCATTGTATAATTTAAATAAACATAAATGCAAATTTCGCACGTGGAAAAAGTAAGTACACCCTTGGCTGTAATAGGTGGTATTGCCACCTTTGGCAGAAACAACCTCAAGTAGGCGTTTCTTATAACTGTCTACCAGTCTCTGACATCGACTGGGAGAAATTTTTGCCCACTCCTCCATGCAGAATTATTTCAGCTGTGCGATGTTTGAGGAGTTTCTTGCATGCACAGCTCGTTTCAAATCCCCCCACAACATCTCGATGGGATTTAGATCCGGGCTTTGACTTGGCCATTCCAGAACCCTCCATTTCTTTCTTTTCAGCCATTCCTTGGTGGATTTACTGGTATGTTTAGGGTCATTGTCATGTTGCAAGGTCCACCTTCGGTTGAGCTTCAACCAGCCGCCAGATGGCCTCACATTATCCTCAAGCACCCTCTGGTACAATGAAGAATTCATAGTGGATTATATGATGGTGAGCTGCCCAGGCCCTGATGCAGCAAAGCTGCCCCAAACCATAATATTTCCACCACAATGCTTCACAGTTGGTATCAGGTTCTTGTGGTCAAATGCTGTCTTTGGTTTTCGCCAAACATGTCTTCTGGTACTGTGGCCAAATAGCTCTACCTTTGACTCATCTGTACAGAGCACATTGTTCCAGAAGTGCTGGTCTTTTCCTCGGTGTTCATTGGCAAACTTTAGTCTTGCCCTGGTGTTCTTTCTGGACAGCAAAGGTTTCTTCCTGGCACACCTCGCATGTAGATCAAATTTGTGCAGGCTCTTTCTAATGGTAGACTCGTGCACTTTGACATCAACAGTGGCAAGAGCTACCTGTAGGTCCTGTGATGACATTCTGGGGTTCTCAGAGACTTCTTTCAGCATCTTGCGATCTGCTCTCGGGCTGAACTTGCTGGGGCGGCCTGGCCTGAAGAAGTTGGCAGTTGTTTGGAATATTCTCCACTTGTAGATGATCTTCTGGACAGTCGAATAATTGATTTCAAATTGTTTGGAGATCTTTTTATATCCCTCCACAGACTCGTAGGCATCTATAACCTTCTTTCTGAAGGACTCAGATAGCTCTTTTGATCTCGGCATGGTGACGCCGCACACTTCAACAACAAAGAGCAAACCAAACGAAATGTCTGAGGTTTAAATAAGACAGGTTCCTCCAAGATACTCTCGAACGATGTTCTAATCATTTGCACCTGAGCTGGTGCACCTGATTCTAATTTTAGGTATTTGAATTAGTGATAAATGTAGGGGTGTACTTACTTTTTCCACATGCGAAATTTGCATTTATGTTTATTTAAATTATACAATGGTCTACAAAATGTAAATGTTTCATGATATTTGTTATATTATATCACCTTTATCTATCAATATTGTTGAAATGAATATCAAATAGCTGTATGTTGAAATATGTTGAAAAAGTCAAAACTTTACATGGGGTGTACTTACTTTTTCACGTGACTGTATCTTATACATGAGATTGGTGATACATTTATTGTCTCATCGTTCTCACTTCATGTTTCCCTCTTACTGGTTAAAAAGAAAGACTTTTTGAAGGAGATAAATAAATCTAAATCGGACAAGCAAAATGAAATTGCTGCTTTATCTGATGCTGAGATGCAGTTAAAAAATAATGATCAGATCATGGAACCATAATCGATTCGGTTCGGGTCATTTTTCTCGATCATGGGGTTTATTTGACGAGGCGGGCACATTGGTTAATTGTCCCCCGTCGCACCACCGGAGCGAAAGGAGGACTATGGTTTTCCCCTCCATCCGTGTGTCCGTCCGTGCGTGCGGGCCGGCGTACGTGCGTACGTGCATGCGTAAGCGAAGGACCGCATTCAAATTTGGTGTGTGGGTGCAACCCACGTCAGAATCCAAGATGGCCGCCGCCATGTATGTCTGACGCCATGTATGTCTGAACATTGTGAGCGGAATATCTTGAAAAATAAGCGAAGTACCAACTTCTAATCTAGTGTGTGGGTGTATCTAGGCATAAGGAAGAACGCTATTGAAAATTGGGTCGCCAGGTCAAAATCCAAGATGGCCGCCGCCATGTATGTCTGAACCTTGTGAGCGGAATATCTTGAAAAATAAGCGAAGTACCAACTTCTAATCTGGTGTGTGGGTGTATCTAGACATAAGGAAGAACGCTATTGAAAATTGGGTCGCCACGTCAAAATCTAAGATGGCCACCGCCATGTATGTCTGAACCTTGTGAGCGGAATATCTTGAAAAATAAGCGAAGTACCAACTTCTAATCTGGGGTGTGGGTGTATCTAGGCATAAGGAAGAACGCTTTTGAAAATTGGGTCGCCACGTCAAAATCCAAGATGGCCGCCTTGCGTCTTCCACTTTGTCAACTCGCATCACTTCACCGACGGGTGACCTAGGCGAAACGCTTGTTTTTACACTGCAGCATATTTGATTGGCCAATGCAATGGTTGGTGTTGGCAGGCTGAGTCCTCATTGCTTGAGTTCATCCAATTCTCAAGCCAACCATTCCCTTTTCACTTTCTAGGATTTCGTAGCTATTTATGAAGAGGTCATGATGTCAAAATGATTATCAATGTTTGACATACGAACTATAATTATTTTATTGAAGACCTATATCGTGAGACTGGTATCGAAAATAAATGTGATTCTGAAATGTATCTGCTCTTGTGCTCTTATTGGCCAAAACAATAGCTTCACTTCATAGCTACAGTGGGTTTTGTTGATTGGTTAAAGCATTTGGCAAAGTCTGCTGATGAGATTAAAGAAGTGTGGCGAGAATAAATCAATAATCAAACAATTCATACAAGGTATACTGTTTTAAATTTGGGTTTTATTCCGGCCGAAGTATTCGATCCGTGCTCACGGCATCATCTATATAATAATAGCGTAAGGACTCGACTTTGTTATCCCTTTTACGCCGCACCCAGTGACCCGATGCCCACGGCACTAATGGATTTACGATCTAAGAACCGCGCTCTTTGTTTATCACGTACAGCCATACTCGAAAAATCTGAATTAGCCGACGTTGGGGCCCAAAAGCATCCGATTAACTGCCGATACGACGCCATCTTGTTGGCGTCTGCTGGGTGAAGGCGACAGCAAGCCGTCCGCTGATTGGACAGTCGAAGGCGACAGCAAGCCGTCCACTGAGTGGACAATCCAGAGCATGCATTTGTGCCGGTGTCGTCGATCACGGTGCCCATCTGATTCCAGTTTACCCTTCATTCTACAGCGACCTCAGTTTCCTGTTCGCCTGGCACATTCAATGACCATAAATAAAGCCCAGGGCCAAACATTCCGTAAACTGGGTATCTATTTGCCTGCTCCTGTCTTCTCCCACGGCCAGTTATATGTGGCATGTTCAAGAGCACGGTCGTTCAAAGATGTGTATATCAAGGTTGATAATACGAGTACGCAGGGAGTCGTCAGAGGCTTGACTATTACCCCAAACATTGTTTATCCAGAAGTTTTAAAATAATTTCAACCTCTGATACTGCGTTCATTGTATTATATTCCTACTGCTCTGCCTTGACATTGACGCTTAAGCCTAGGTCACACATAGGCGGATTTGTCGGCGACTACTGGCGACTGAAAAAATCGCCACCACCCGCCGACAATCGTAATGAAACCGTAATGGACGGTCTTCTGTAGTCGTGGTTATCCTCCCCAGGTCGCCTGCAGTCGGCAAGAGCCGCAAAGGGGCAAAATAATTTTTAAAATGTTTAAAAACGGCGCGCTCAGTCGCAATCGGAAAAAATCCGCCATGCTGTCGCGATGGAACCGCCATGCTGTCGTCGGTATCCGTAATAAGACCGTAAAGCGGCCGCAACCCAGTCGCTCATAGTCTTCCGCAATCGCCCCACCAGCTAGCACGGCAGAGATGCGAATGCCATACGGCCTTCCTGCGGCATCTTCCCGACTACGGGCCGACACTGTTGCGGCTGCATATCGACTACAGAAGAACTGCCACGTCTCCCCTGCGGCTATGGGAGACTGACGACGACAGCAGTAGGACTAGTGGTGGCCGAGTTACGGCCATTGGCGACAGAGATACGACTGCCTGGCGACTGCATTACGACATACCACGATTCCATGGCAAGACAGGATGGTGTGAGGGTCTCCGTGGAGTGAGGTCCTGTGGTGCCGACAAGGATATGGCTTTATTGTTTGGACTTGGGACTTTTGGGAACTTTATTTTTGGGACTTTGGTCCTTTGGAAACTTTATTTATGGGACTTGGGACCAGTGGAAATAATTTGTTGGACTTTATTTCCATTCTCTTTCCCTGCAGAAAAGTTTGATTATTACATTACAATGATACATCTTTATTAACTTTCTTATTGTACATCAAACATCTTTATGCTTCATGTCATACATCATTGAAATGAATAAAGTGAAATGTAAAATAGAGAAATAAAGATTTAAAAAGTTGTGTGAATCGTCTCCAATCGCCGGCGGTCTTATTGCAGTCTTGCGGACGTCGGAGTAAACCGCCACCCGGCCCCAATGCAGTCGCCGCGATCCGCCATCGGTCGTAATCTAGCCGCCAGACTGTCGCCACGCTGCCGCCGTGCACCCGCAATGCAGTCGTCGTCGATCTTCAACAGTCGCCATCCCACTCGGGGCGTCGTCGCAATGCAGTCGCAATGTGGCCGCCTGCAGACGCCATACTGCCGCCTGACCATATTTGACCACCCGAAATCGCCAGTAGTCGCCGAAAAATCTTGATCGCCGGCAGTCGCCAGTAGTCGCCAAAATATCCGCCTATGTGTGACCTAGGCATTACCAATGCGCCAGTATGGGGCTAATTCCAGTCTATTTACTAAGCCGTTCATTTTTTAAAAGTCTATGGTTCTACTGCTGTTCCTTTCCATTGACACATACCACTGCGCCAGTGTGGCCAGAGTGGTGGTGCTATGCCGATTCCTATTACGAATCCATTCATTTTTCAAAAGTATATCGTAGCGTTGTCATTTAAGTAGATTGCAATAAATACGTTGTTCATATACGCACTCTTCATTCTCATCTTTCTTCCTAACTCTTACTCGGACAAGCAAATCCCCTATGCCATCCATAATGGTACACTCTATCCATACACCACATCCTCCCTTCCGTGGATGTTCCACGGGTTTCGGCTAGTACAGTTATATTTGTACACAAATCCATTCCATGAAATCTACATGTTGCAAACAATAGAAACTTGAACAATTTGAACGATGCCCTCCGTTGCTAATAAATGTTTATTCTTGAATGATCTTTCAGCGTTTTTGGCACGTGTACATATGCTCGTTTGTTTTAATTTCAACATTTCGATCACTTTATAATTGCTTTTCTCAAGCATCACACACATAACATGGCAGAAAATTCCTCTCCTCCGATCCTTTCACATCCCTTTTGCTTTATGTCACCTCATCCCACTCCACCGAGCGTCCCCACAATTCTTCTTTCCTTACTTTTATCCAATATCGTCCCTCCATTCTTTTCCTTTTCTGAAATGTATTTTTCTCGATAAACAACCCTCATCCACCAAGTACCCCTCCACGTGCTTAATATGGAGATGGTTTCTAAATACCAACTCCCCTATGTCTTAGCTAACGTACCCCAGATAATTTGCTGTGTCCTTTTCCTTTCTAAAGGTATTTTAATGATGAACAATCACGCTGGCAGTTTTATTTTCTTATGATGCAAACACGGAGGTACCATTTTATGATTTTTTAAAAACAATGCTTTAAGCAATTTATAAGTTGTGTGTAATTTCGTTTCATCCTGTAATTTGCCTGTTTTTATTGGTATAATCCTGGAAAACGAAATAATTAGCGAAATTTTGGCACTTTGGAAACAGGACCAGCATCTTACAACATTGCGCTTTATATGATCATTAAAGCAGCATTTGTGGGGGAGGTTGAGAGGGTTAGTATTTCAATATAAGAGCAAGAAGCTAATGCTTTCCTTCAGGTCTTCGGTGACATGAAATTGGAATCATAAAAATTGTAGGTCATTACCCATATGTTTCCACGAATCTGTTAAAGATCTGGAAGGAATCTGGGAAATGATTCATCATCAGGATGTCATCAGCAGCACATTTTGTAATCACATTTACATAAGACATATACTGTAGGTTAATGTTCCAAACCTATGGATCTCCTTTTTTGACACCAATCTTTTGACCCGCTCCCTCTCCTGCCGAGCAGTTTGTTAATTCGATGTGCACATGTTCTGGGATAACCTGAGGCAAACACTTTGCTCGCCTGGAGTCTCCACAACTCAGGATGAGAGAATCTAATGCAGTGTCGCTCTCATCAGCGCTGCTGCAGTAGCAGCTGTCACAGCACTCTGCCTTTGCAAGCGAACGCTGCACGATGGGCGGTAGCCGTGGGATCCAGGTTCGTGGCACCAAGAAATTCGCCAGATTGAAGAGGTCGACAAAGACCTTGTAGCGATCGCTGCACACCACAAATCAAGGAATGGTTGACGGGAAATACAAAAACAGTACAATGACGTCAAAACATGGTGCTGTCAATCATCATCATACATAATCTCACTATTTGGTTCCTGGAGGTTTCTTCGACTGCGAGCATGTGATGTTCTTGCAGACCTCAAATGCATTTGGTTTGGGACACCGTCGATTTCTTTTAAAACATTAGGACATCGTTTTGGCAACGTAATAATGAAAATCGTGGAATGTCACCGCCTCAAAAAAGTCACCCCACAATAACAGGTGTATGACTAATAATGGGAATTTACAATCATCGATGGTGTACCCAGATCACCTTGAAACGGTTTTAATTCCCTCGTTAATTGGGAGCCCTACCTGACGGTCGAACGAAGATACTGGTAGCCTGATGAGCCGCCAGTGCCAGACTTGCATCCAATCATCCTCTGCACCATGCAAGCATGGGTATCTGTAGAACACGTGTCGGTGTAAGAAAAACCATCTCTAAATCGAAGCACTTTAGCAGATGATGTGTCAAACGTTGCTTACAAAAAGTAAAACAGCACGCGAGCCATCATCATTCATAAACTCAGAAGAGCGATGCTCAGCGATGCTCTTCCCTATCATTTATAATTGGGATAATCCAATACTGGAACATGGAAAAGGGAAAACGTTGATTAAAGTTGACCTAAACCTTTAAATGATAATAAATTAAAAAGCTAAACTAGAAAGCATCTGAAAAGGCAAACCCATCAACATCCGTTTGTATTCAGACATCTTCTTCTTCCGTATGCTCAAAATAACGAAAACAGTTAAAAAAAAAATACAAAATTAAAATTGATGATTTTATTAATTAATCTTTTTAAAAAACGTAAAAATATATTCAGGTTGTAGGTTTTAATTGGTGAATCAATTCTGTGACCCAATATGCAAATTCTTGAAATTTTAGGTGAATCGGGTGAAAATTGGTGATTCTACACAACCTTGATCTTTGACCTTTGGACCTAAAAAAAAAACAATCGGCTTCTAGCTTTTGATTGGTGAAATAATTATGTGACCCAATATGCAAATTCTAAAACTTGCAGGTCAATTGGATGAAAATTGACGATTTTATGTGATGCTGACCTTTGACTTTTTGACCAAATTATTAATTTGCCTTCTCCATCTATATAAATAAAACACAGTTTATGTGTGTGTGTGTGTCTGTGTGTGTATGTGTGTATGTTACCGATAGACTCCTAAACGGACAGGCTCACGTGATTTGGCATAGACATGGCCATTGAGCCTGGGAAGGACATGGCCTACCTAAAAATATTTGACGAGATCCATATTTTTTATTCATATTTACCTCAGGGCATTTCAGCGAGGAACATGATACACGGAATCTCAGCCGGTGCCAGAGCAGCTCGCTGATTCACTCAGAGCGATCACGTGATGTTCCATCCTCGCTGCCAGACCACTGAACGGAAAATATATAGAATGACCATTGCCATTCACACCACACAGGTGGAGATGCAGCTACCGGGCGCCATCTTGGTTGGCACTCGATGCTGGGCGATGGTGATTTTCGTCACGCGTTTGCACGTAATTCAGAGCAAAAAGCGATTGCGTTTTTCACCTTTTGTGCGATCGTGTTTTGTGTCGATTTTTGTCGATTTTGTGCGATATGAATTAAACGTCTTTGCAACAGCTGTGAAACGTCTTTCCACAACCCTTCCTTAACTGATTGGAGCAGTTTATTGCCGCACAAAATGGCATTTTAACAGTTGTCTGGCTTTTAAAATCTGGGACACGTTCAAAACAAACGAGACCCGCGAAGCGAGTTGGTCGAGTCGTGCTAACCAAGATGGCGACACGGCGGCTACACTTTTCACGGAGTATGAGCGTTCTATATATTTTCAATTGAGTGCGCCAGACTCGCTCACGTACTTGATTTGTGGCATAGACATGGCCATTGGGCCTTCACCGTGTAATTTGTGCGAGGCTTTTGCCCGAGTGAGCTCGAGTCGAGAGGGCGAATGTACGGGTTGAGAATGTACGGGTCTCCCTTCCCCCGCCCGGCAACGCCAGTACTGGAGGGCGTCACAGGATCGGTGAGTCTCCAAATCCGCTTGTTGCTGTTGTTGCGAAGATGCAGGATGATGTCGCGATTGTTGTGCTGCTCTCCTCCCATGAGAACTGCAATGTCATTGTTGACTGGCCCTCCCCTTCCTCCCCTTCCCTCTCCCCCCTCTCCCTCCCCTTCCCCTCCATCCTCCCCTCCCCCTACCCTTCCTCCTCCACCCTACCCCCTCCTCCTCCCTTTCCCCCTCCACCTCCCCCTCCCTTTCCCCCCTCCCCCTTCCCCTCCCCTTCCCCCTCCCCTTCCCCTCCACCCTACCCTCTCCCATTCCCCCTCCCCTCCCCCTCCACTCCTCCTCCATTTCCCCCCTACCCCTTCCTCTCCCCCCTCCCCCTCCCTTTCCCCCTCCCCCTCCCCCCTCTCCCTCGTTCCCCTCCCCTTCCCCCTCCACTCCCCCACCCAGCAATGCCGGGTACTTCTGCTAGTATTCTCATAATAAAGCTTTGTTAAAATTTTTATGACAAAGCTCAAATGGTAAAAAAGTTACGTTATGTTCTGATCCTCTAAATGACCTAATCTAACATGTTATATCATGCATGTTCTGATTCTTTCAATGACCTGATCTAACATGTTATAATATCATGCATGTTCTGATCCTTTCAATGACCTGATCTAACATATTGGAAAAGTAATAATAATTGGCAATAATAAAAAGTATAACAACATGCCCACCACCCCTGCCGCTCCCATAGTGAGCAGGTGTACTAGTGTCATAAAGGACACAAACAACAGGCACAAATAACTATAGTAACGTGTTCGATAGAGTAACATAGACACTGCATCAACAGAGGTAAACTTCCACAATTAATTTTTTATACAGCCTTTTTAATTTTTATTTTATTTAAAAAATCTTTATTTTATTTCAATTTAATTACATGCATGAACACTGTGGAACGCAATTGTTCTTATTTTTCCATTTAAACGTCGTTTTTAAAAATTGATTAATGATTTTTGGACTGAAGTTTTATGGGGCTGAAACGTATCTCATTAATTTACATGTTAGAAACTGCTCGACAATTGCGATTTCGGCATTCGCGGAGGCTTACAGGAACGTTACTCCCATGGATGGTGAGGTTTTACTGTATATATGTGAGCCATTTGCTCATCCCTTAAATGAGCCCATCATATGGACTGTCACCAAATGGATTGTGTCACATGCATACAACATGTAGATCTATAAGTACAGTGCATTCAGAAAGTATTCAGACCCCTTCACTTTTTTCACATTTTGTTATGTTGCAGCCTCATGCTAAAATCGTTAAAATTCATTTTTCCCTCATCATTCTACACTCAATACCCCATAATGACAAGGAGAAAACAGGATTTTAGAAAGTTTTGCAAATTTATTAAAAAGAAAAAACTGAACTATCACATTGACATAAGTATTCAGACCCTTTGCTATGACAGTTGAAATTTAGCTCAGGTGCCTTACATTTCTCTTGATCATCTTTGAGACGTTTCTACACCTTGATTGGAGTCCACCTGTGGTAAATTCAATTGATTGGACCTGATTTGGAAAGGCACACACCTGTCTATATAAGGCCTCACAGCTGACAATCCATATCAGAGCAAAAACCAAGCCATGAAGTCGAAGGAACTGTCGACAGAGCTCAGAGACAGGATTGTGTCGATGCACAGATTTGGGGAAGCCTACAAAAAAATCTCTGCTGCATTGAAGGTTCCCAAGAGCACAGTGGCCTCCATAATTCTTAAATGGAAGAAGTTTGGAACAACCAGGACTCTTCCTAGAGCTGGCCGCCCGGCCAAACTGAGCAATCGGGGGAGAAGGGCCCTGGTAGGAGAGGTGACCAAGGACCCGATGGTCACTCTGGCTGAGCTCCAGAGATCCTGTGTGGAGATGGGAGAAACTTCCATAAGGACAACCATCACTGCAACACGACAACGATCTGGGCTTTATGGCAGAGTGGCCAGACGGAAGCCAAACAGTGCAATCTTGGTTTCATCAGACCACAGAATCTTGTTTCTCACAATCTGAGAGTCCTTTAGGTGCTTTTTTTGCAAACTCCAAGCGGGCTTTCATGTGTCTTTCACTGAGGAGAGGCTTCCGTTCAGAAAACGAATGTTGCAGGCAGAGGGTGTTGCAAAATAAATGATACTTTTTCCCCCAAGATTGTATTGACCACATGTTGCAAAATAAATGATACTTTTTCCCCCCAGATTGTATTGGCCACTTGTTGCAAAATAAATGATACTTTTTCCCCCCAGATTGTATTGGCCACTTGTTGAAAAATAAATACTTTTCCCCTCCAGATTGTATTGACCACATGTTGCAAAATAAATACTTTTCCCCCCCAGATTGTATTGACCACATGTTGCAAAATAAATGATACTTTTTAACCCCCAGATTGTATTGGCCACTTGTTGCAAAATAAATGATACTTTTTAACCCCCAGATTGTATTGACCACCTGTTGCAAAATAAATGATACTTTTCCCCCCCAGATTGTATTGACCACTTGTTGCAAAATAAATGATACTTTTTAACCCCCAGATTGTATTGGCCACTTGTTGCAAAATAAATGATACTTTTTCCCCAAGATTGTACTGACCACTTGTTGCAAAATAAATGATACTTTTTAACCCCCAAATTGTATTGACCACATGTTGCAAAATAAATGATACTTTTTAACCCCGAGATTGTATTGACCACCTGTTGCAAAATAAATGATACTTTTTAACCCCAGATTGTATTGACCACATGTTGCAAAATAAATGATACTTTTCCCCCCAAGATTGTATTGACCACATGTTGCAAAATAAATGATACTTTTCCCCCCCAGATTGTATTGGCCACATGTTGCAAAATAAATGATACTTTTTAACCCCAGATTGTATTGATCACATGTTGCAAAATAAATGATACTTTTTCCCCCCAGATTGTATTGACCACATGTTGCAAAATAAATGATACTTTTTCCCCCAAGATTGTATTGACCACATGTTGCAAAATAAATGATACTTTTTCCCCCCAGATTGTATTGACCACATGTTGCAAAATAAATGACACCTTTTCCCCCCAGATTGTATTGACCACATGTTGCAAAATAAATGATACTTTTTCCCCCCAGATTGTATTGACCACCTGTTGCAAAATAAATGATACTTTTTAACCCCCAGATTGCATTGACCACATGTTGCAAAATAAATGATACTTTTTAACCCCCAGATTGTATTGACGACTTGTTGCAAAATAAATGATACTTTTTCACCCCAGATTGTATTGACCACATGTTGCAAAATAAATGATACTTTTTCCCCCCAGATTGTATTGACCACATGTTGCAAAATAAATGACACCTTTTCCCCCCAGATTGTATTGACCACATGTTGCAAAATAAATGATACTTTTTCCCCCCAGATTGTATTGACCACCTGTTGCAAAATAAATGATACTTTTTAACCCCCAGATTGCATTGACCACATGTTGCAAAATAAATGATACTTTTTAACCCCCAGATTGTATTGACGACTTGTTGCAAAATAAATGATACTTTTTCCCCCCAGATTGCATTGACCACATGTTGCAAAATAAATGATACTTTTTAACCCCCAGATTGTATTGATGACTTGTTGCAAAATAAATGATACTTTTTAACCCCCAGATTGTATTGACCACATGTTGCAAAATAAATGATACTTTTTAACCCCCAGATTGTATTGGCCACTTGTTGCAAAATAAATGATACTTTTTAACCCCCAGATTGTATTGACCACATGTTGCAAAATAAATGATACTTTTTAACCCCCAGATTGTATTGACCACCTGTTGCAAAATAAATGATACTTTTTCCCCCCAGATTGTATTGGCCACTTGTTGCAAAATAAATGATACTTTTTAACCCCCAGATTGTATTGACCACATGTTGCAAAATAAATGATACTTTTTCCCCCCAGATTGTATTGGCCACATGGTGCAAAATAAATGATACTTTTTCCCCCCAGATTGTATTGACCACATGTTGCAAAATAAATGATACTTTTCTCCCCAGATTGTATTGGCCACTTGTTGAAAAATAAATACTTTTCCCCTCCAGATTGTATTGACCACATGTTGCAAAATAAATGATACTTTTTAACCCCCAGATTGTATTGGCCACTTGTTGAAAAATAAATACTTTTCCCCCCCAGATTGTATTGGCCACATGTTGCAAAATAAATGATACTTTTTAACCCCCAGATTGTATTGACCACATGTTGCAAAATAAATGATACTTTTTAACCCCCAGATTGTATTGGCCACTTGTTGCAAAATAAATGATACTTTTTAACCCCCAGATTGTATTGACCACATGTTGCAAAATAAATGATACTTTTTAACCCCCAGATTGTATTGACCACCTGTTGCAAAATAAATGATACTTTTTCCCCCCAGATTGTATTGGCCACTTGTTGCAAAATAAATGATACTTTTTAACCCCCAGATTGTATTGACCACATGTTGCAAAATAAATGATACTTTTTAACCCCCAGATTGTATTGACCACCTGTTGCAAAATAAATGATACTTTTTAACCCCAGATTGTATTGACCACATGTTGCAAAATAAATGATACTTTTCCCCCCAAGATTGTATTGACCACATGTTGCAAAATAAATGATACTTTTCCCCCCCAGATTGTATTGGCCACATGTTGCAAAATAAATGATACTTTTTAACCCCCAGATTGTATTGATCACATGTTGCAAAATAAATGATACTTTTTAACCCCAGATTGTATTGATCACATGTTGCAAAATAAATGATACTTTTTCCCCCCAGATTGTATTGACCACATGTTGCAAAATAAATGATACTTTTTCCCCCAAGATTGTATTGACCACATGTTGCAAAATAAATGATACTTTTTCCCCCCAGATTGTATTGACCACCTGTTGCAAAATAAATGATACTTTTTAACCCCCAGATTGCATTGACCACATGTTGCAAAATAAATGATACTTTTTAACCCCCAGATTGTATTGACGACTTGTTGCAAAATAAATGATACTTTTTCCCCCCAGATTGCATTGACCACATGTTGCAAAATAAATGATACTTTTTAACCCCCAGATTGTATTGACGACTTGTTGCAAAATAAATGATACTTTTTAACCCCCAGATTGTATTGACCACATGTTGCAAAATAAATGATACTTTTTAACCCCCAGATTGTATTGGCCACTTGTTGCAAAATAAATGATACTTTTTAACCCCCAGATTGTATTGACCACATGTTGCAAAATAAATGATACTTTTTAACCCCCAGATTGTATTGACCACCTGTTGCAAAATAAATGATACTTTTTCCCCCCAGATTGTATTGGCCACTTGTTGCAAAATAAATGATACTTTTTAACCCCCAGATTGTATTGACCACATGTTGCAAAATAAATGATACTTTTTCCCCCCAGATTGTATTGGCCACATGGTGCAAAATAAATGATACTTTTTCCCCCCAGATTGTATTGACCACATGTTGCAAAATAAATGATACTTTTCTCCCCAGATTGTATTGGCCACTTGTTGAAAAATAAATACTTTTCCCCTCCAGATTGTATTGACCACATGTTGCAAAATAAATGATACTTTTTAACCCCCAGATTGTATTGGCCACTTGTTGAAAAATAAATACTTTTCCCCCCCAGATTGTATTGGCCACATGTTGCAAAATAAATGATACTTTTTAACCCCCAGATTGTATTGACGACATGTTGCAAAATAAATGATACTTTTTAACCCCCAGATTGTATTGGCCACTTGTTGCAAAATAAATGATACTTTTTAACCCCCAGATTGTATTGACCACATGTTGCAAAATAAATGATACTTTTTAACCCCCAGATTGTATTGACCACCTGTTGCAAAATAAATGATACTTTTTCCCCCCAGATTGTATTGGCCACTTGTTGCAAAATAAATGATACTTTTTAACCCCCAGATTGTATTGACCACATGTTGCAAAATAAATGATACTTTTTCCCCCCAGATTGTATTGGCCACTTGTTGCAAAATAAATGATACTTTTTCCCCCCAGATTGTATTGGCCACTTGTTGCAAAATAAATGATACTTTTTAACCCCCAGATTGTATTGACCACATGTTGCAAAATAAATGATACTTTTTAACCCCCAGATTGTATTGACCACCTGTTGCAAAATAAATGATACTTTTTAACCCCAGATTGTATTGACCACATGTTGCAAAATAAATGATACTTTTCCCCCCCAGATTGTATTGGCCACATGTTGCAAAATAAATGATACTTTTTAACCCCCAGATTGTATTGATCACATGTTGCAAAATAAATGATACTTTTTAACCCCAGATTGTATTGATCACATGTTGCAAAATAAATGATACTTTTTCCCCCCAGATTGTATTGACCACATGTTGCAAAATAAATGATACTTTTTCCCCCAAGATTGTATTGACCACATGTTGCAAAATAAATGACACCTTTTCCCCCCAGATTGTATTGACCACATGTTGCAAAATAAATGATACTTTTTCCCCCCAGATTGTATTGACCACCTGTTGCAAAATAAATGATACTTTTTAACCCCCAGATTGCATTGACCACATGTTGCAAAATAAATGATACTTTTTAACCCCCAGATTGTATTGACGACTTGTTGCAAAATAAATGATACTTTTTCCCCCCAGATTGTATTGACCACATGTTGCAAAATAAATGACAATTTTTCCTCCCCAGATTGTATTGACCACGTGTTGCAAAATAAATGATACTTTTTCCCCCCAGATTGTATTGATCACATGTTGCAAAATAAATGATACTTTTTCCCCCCAGATTGTATTGACCACATGTTGCAAAATAAATGATACTTTTTCCCCCCAGATTGTATTGAACACATGTTGCAAAATAAATGATACTTTTTCCCCCCAGATTGTATTGACCACATGTTGCAAAATAAATGATACTTTTCCCCCCCAGATTGTATTGACCACATGTTGCAAAATAAATGAGACTTTTCCCCCCCAGATTGTATTGACCACATGTTCCAAAATAAATGATACTTTTTCCCTCCAGATTGTATTGACCACATGTTGCAAAATAAATGATACTTTTCCCCTCCAGATTGTATTGACCATATGTTGCAAAATAAATGATACTTTTTCCCCCCAGATTGTATTGGCCACATGTTGCAAAATAAATGATACTTTTTCCCCCCAGATTGTATTGGCCACATGTTGCAAAATAAATGATACTTTTCCCCTCCAGATTGTATTGACCACATGTTGCAAAATAAATGATACTTTTCCCCCCCAGATTGTATTGACCACATGTTGCAAAATAAATGATACTTTTTCCCTCCAGATTGTATTGACCACATGTTGCAAAATAAATGATACTTTTCCCCTCCAGATTGTATTGACCATATGTTGCAAAATAAATGATACTTTTCCCCTCCAGATTGTATTGGCCACATGTTGCAAAATAAATGATACTTTTTAACCCCCAGATTTGTATTGGCCACATGTTGCAAAATAATAATAATAATATGTTATAATATGTTGTGGCATAGACTCGTGCTCGCGGATCCTGATCCGCGGATCCTGAACAGCACGAAGCGGATCCTGATGAAAACTCGTGCTCGCCAACTTGAAAGACTCTGCAATAAAACGGGTCTCACAGTTCACTCCCAAGCCTACAAGGACCACCTACAACACTACAAAGATACCCTCTCCCGCGCCCGCTCCGCCTACTACTCTCAAATTATCCACTCTGGCTCCGGAAACCCAAAAGCACTCTTCTCGACAATAAACAAACTCCTCCGACCCCTGAACACCACCACCCAGTCATTCACAGTAGACAACTGCATCTCCTTCCTCTCTTTCTTCCAACGCAAAATTGACAACATCTACAACAGCTTGACCACCGCCACACCCGCTCCCCCTCCAACCACCTGCCCCCCCTTGTCCTGCCATCCCCTGTCTCGGTTCTCCCCAATCTCCCCTACTGACCTCTCTGAACTCCTCATAGGAATGAAAACTGCCACCTGCACTCTTGACCCCATCCCATCCAGCTTTGTCAAGGCCTCCCTCCCTGCTCTCTCTCCACTTATCATTGCAACAATAAACTCCTCCCTGTCTACAGGCATCGTCCCACCTTCCCTCAAAATTGCTGCTGTTACCCCCATTCTAAAAAAACCTGGTCTAAACCCTGACACCCTAAACAACTTCAGACCCATCTCCAACCTACCCTTTCTGTCAAAAGTTTTGGAACGAGCTGTAGCCACTCAATTCAAACATCATCTCTCTGCCAATAACCTGTATGAAACATTCCAATCCGGATTCCGCTCCAACCACAGTACTGAAACTGCTCTCCTCAAAATCACCAACGACCTTCTCCTCTCCTCTGACGCTGGCAACCTCAACATTCTCGTCCTCCTCGACCTCAGCGCTGCCTTTGACACCATCGATCACACCATCCTCCTCACCCGACTTGAATCCACCTTTAACGTCACCGGCACTGCCCTCTCTTGGATTAAATCATACCTCTCTGACAGACGCCAGTTCATCTCCATCAATAACTGCAAATCCCCCACTGCTCCCCACCCCCAAGGTGTCCCCCAAGGTTCAGTTCTTGGCCCCCTCCTCTTCATCCTTTACCTGTCCCCCCTCGGTCACTTAATCCGCCGTCATGGTCTCCAATTCCACTGCTTCGCCGATGACATCCAGCTTTTCATCTCCACCAAGTCCGTCTCCACCGACACCCACTCTATCCTGACAAACTGCATCACTGAAATAAAATCCTGGCTTCAAATCAACTTCCTCAAGCTTAACTATGATAAATCTGAAATAATCATTATTGGCCCAAAAACGCTCACAAAATCCACCCATAACTTTGCCCTCAACATCGACGGTATCCCAGTATCCACCTCCCCTCAGATCCGGAATCTTGGCGTCATCTTTGACCAAACCCTTTCCTTCGACAAATACACTAAACAGATCACAAAGTCAGCCTTCTTTCACCTGAAAAACATTGCCCGTCTCCGCTCATCCCTCTCCTCCACGGCTGCAGAAACCCTCATCCACGCCTTCATCACCCCCCATCTGGACTACTGCAATAGCCTCCTCTATGGTTCACCCTCAAAAATCACCAATAAACTCCAATACATTCAGAACTCCGCTGCCCGTCTACTCACCCATTCCCGGACCCGTGACCACATCACCCCCGTCCTTTACAAGCTTCACTGGCTCCCCATCCCCCAGAGAATCCAGTACAAAATCCTCCTCTTGACATACAAAGCCCTCAATAACCTGGCCCCATCCTACCTGGCTGACCTCCTCTCCAGACACACTCCCACCCGCAACCTCCGCTCTGCTGGTACCAACCTCCTGACCCCCTCCATCCGGACCAAATTCAGATCCTGGGGGGACAGGGCCTTCTCCATCGCTGCTCCCACCCTCTGGAACTCACTACCTCACACCATCAGAGACTCCTCCTCACTCACCACATTCAAAACATCACTAAAGACCCACCTGTTCAACACTGCATTCAACATTCAACCCACAGCATTTAACCCCTGACTATCTCTTCTCCTTCTCCCTCCTTTTGCTTTAAATATTTCCCTATTGATTCTTGTCTTTTTGCAATTGTTGTTTTCATGTATTGTTATGCATTATGTTTTCCACTCTGTCAAAGCGCCTTTGGGATTCTGGAAAAGCGCTATACAAAATAAATGAATTATTATTATTATTATTATTGTATTGACCACATGTTGCAAAATAAATGATACTTTTTAACCCCCAGATTGTATTGACCACATGTTGCAAAATAAATGATAACTTTTTCCCCCCAGATTGTATTGGCCACTTGTTGCAAAATAAATGATACTTTTTCCCCCCAAGATTGTATTGGCCACATGTTGCAAAATAAATGATACTTTTCCCCCCCAGATTGTATTGACCACATGTTGCAAAATAAATGATACTTTTTAACCCCCAGATTGTATTGACCACATGTTGCAAAATAAATGATACTTTTTCCCCCCTGATTGTATTGGCCAATTGTTGCAAAATAAATGATACTTTTTCCTCCCAGATTGTATTGGCCACATGTTGCAAAATAAATGATACTTTTTCCCCCCAGATTGTATTGACCACATGTTGCAAAATAAATGATACTTTTTAACCCCCAGATTGTATTGACCACATGTTGCAAAATAAATGATACTTTTTCCCCCAAGATTGTATTGGCCACATGTTGCAAAATAAATGATACTTTTTCCCCCAAGATTGTATTGGCCACATGTTGCAAAATAAATGATACTTTTTCCCCCAAGATTGTATTGGCCACATGTTGCAAAATAAATGATACTTTTTCCCCCAAGATTGTATTGGCCACATGGTGCAAAATAAATGATACTTTTTCCCCCCAGATTGTATTGGCCACATGTTGCAAAATAAATGATACTTTTTCCCCCCCAGATTGTATTGGCCACTTGTTGCAAAATAAATGATACTTTTTCCCCCCAGATTGTATTGGCCACATGTTGCAAAATAAATGATACTTTTTCCCCCAAGATTGTATTGGCCACATGTTGCAAAATAAATGATACTTTTTCCCTCCAAGTTTGTATTGGCCACATGTTGCAAAATAAATGATACTTTTTCCCCCAAGATTGTATTGGCCACATGTTGCAAAATAAATGATACTTTTTCCCCCAAGATTGTATTGGCCACATGTTGCAAAATAAATGATACTTTTTCCCCAAGATTGTATTGGCCACATGTTGCAAAATAAATGATACTTTTCCCCCCAAGATTGTATTGACCACATGTTGCAAAATAAATGATACTTTTTCCCCCAAGATTGTATTGGCCACATGTTCCAAAATAAATGATACTTTTTCCCCCCAGATTGTATTGGCCACATGTTGCAAAATAAATGATACTTTTTCCCCCAAGATTGTATTGGCCACATGTTGCAAAATAAATGATACTTTTTCCCTCCAAGTTTGTATTGGCCACATGTTGCAAAATAAATGATACTTTTTCCCCCAAGATTGTATTGGCCACATGTTGCAAAATAAATGATACTTTTTCCCCCAAGATTGTATTGGCCACATGTTGCAAAATAAATGATACTTTTTCCCCAAGATTGTATTGGCCACATGTTGCAAAATAAATGATACTTTTCCCCCCAAGATTGTATTGACCACATGTTGCAAAATAAATGATACTTTTTCCCCCAAGATTGTATTGGCCACATGTTCCAAAATAAATGATACTTTTCCCCCCCAGATTGTATTGACCACATTTTGCAAAATAAATGATACTTTTTCCCCCAAGATTGTATTGACCACATGTTGCAAAATAAATGATACTTTTTCCCCCAAGATTGTATTGGCCACATGTTGCAAAATAAATGATACTTTTTCCCCCAAGATTGTATTGGCCACATGTTGCAAAATAAATGATACTTTTTCCCCCTAGATTGTATTGGCCACATGTTGCAAAATAAATGATACTTTTTCCCCAAGATTGTATTGGCCACATGTTGCAAAATAAATGATACTTTTTCCCCCCAGATTGTATTGACCACATGTTGCAAAATAAATGATACTTTTTCCCCCCAGATTGTATTGACCACATGTTGCAAAATAAATGATACTTTTTCCCCCAAGATTGTATTGGCCACATGTTGCAAAATAAATGATACTTTTTCCCCCAAGATTGTATTGGCCACATGTTGCAAAATAAATGATACTTTTTCCCCCAAGATTGTATTGGCCACATGTTGCAAAATAAATGATACTTTTTCCCCCCAAGATTGTATTGGCCACATGTTGCAAAATAAATGATACTTTTTCCCCCAAGATTGTATTGACCACATGTTGCAAAATAAATGATACTTTTTCCCCCCAGATTGTACTGACCACATGTTGCAAAATAAATGATACTTTTTCCCCCAAGATTGTATTGACCACATGTTGCAAAATAAATGATACTTTTTCCCCCCAGATTGTACTGACCACATGTTGCAAAATAAATGATACTTTTTCCCCCAAGATTGTATTGGCCACATGTTGCAAAATAAATGATACTTTTTCCCCCAAGATTGTATTGGCCACATGTTGCAAAATAAATGATACTTTTTCCCCCAAGATTGTATTGGCCACATGTTGCAAAATAAATGATACTTTTTCCCCCAAGACTGTATTGGCCACATGTTGCAAAATAAATGATACTTTTTCCCCAAGATTGTATTGGCCACATGTTGCAAAATAAATGATACTTTTTCCCCAAGATTGTATTGGCCACATGTTGCAAAATAAATGATACTTTTCCCCCCAAGATTGTATTGACCACATGTTGCAAAATAAATGATACTTTTTCCCCCAAGATTGTATTGGCCACATGTTCCAAAATAAATGATACTTTTCCCCCCCAGATTGTATTGACCACATTTTGCAAAATAAATGATACTTTTTCCCCCAAGATTGTATTGACCACATGTTGCAAAATAAATGATACTTTTTCCCCCAAGATTGTATTGGCCACATGTTGCAAAATAAATGATACTTTTTCCCCCAAGATTGTATTGGCCACATGTTGCAAAATAAATGATACTTTTCCCCCCCAGATTGTATTGACCACATTTTGCAAAATAAATGATACTTTTTCCCCCTAGATTGTATTGGCCACATGTTGCAAAATAAATGATACTTTTTCCCCAAGATTGTATTGGCCACATGTTGCAAAATAAATGATACTTTTTCCCCCCAGATTGTATTGACCACATGTTGCAAAATAAATGATACTTTTTCCCCCCAGATTGTATTGACCACATGTTGCAAAATAAATGATACTTTTTCCCCCAAGATTGTATTGGCCACATGTTGCAAAATAAATGATACTTTTTCCCCCAAGATTGTATTGGCCACATGTTGCAAAATAAATGATACTTTTTCCCCCAAGATTGTATTGGCCACATGTTGCAAAATAAATGATACTTTTTCCCCCCAAGATTGTATTGGCCACATGTTGCAAAATAAATGATACTTTTTCCCCCAAGATTGTATTGACCACATGTTGCAAAATAAATGATACTTTTTCCCCCCAGATTGTACTGACCACATGTTGCAAAATAAATGATACTTTTTCCCCCAAGATTGTATTGGCCACATGTTGCAAAATAAATGATACTTTTTCCCCCAAGATTGTATTGGCCACATGTTGCAAAATAAATGATACTTTTTCCCCCAAGATTGTATTGGCCACATGTTGCAAAATAAATGATACTTTTTCCCCCAAGACTGTATTGGCCACATGTTGCAAAATAAATGATACTTTTTCCCCCCAGATTGTATTGGCCACATGTTGCAAAATAAATGATACTTTTTCCCCCCAGATTGTATTGACCACATGTTGCAAAATAAATGATACTTTTTCCCCCAAGATTGTATTGGCCACATGTTGCAAAATAAATGATACTTTTTCCCCCAAGATTGTATTGGCCACATGTTGCAAAATAAATGATACTTTTTCCCCCCAGATTGTATTGACCACATGTTGCAAAATAAATGATACTTTTTCCCCCTAGATTGTATTGGCCACATGTTGCAAAATAAATGATACTTTTTCCCCCTAGATTGTATTGGCCACATGTTGCAAAATAAATGATACTTTTTCCCCCAAGATTGTATTGGCCACATGTTGCAAAATAAATGATACTTTTTCCCCCCCAGATTGTATTGATCACATGTTGCAAAATAAATGATACTTTTCCCCCCCAGATTGTATTGATCACATGTTGCAAAATAAATGATACTTTTTCCCCCAAGATTGTATTGGCCACATGTTGCAAAATAAATGATACTTTTTCCCCCCAGATTGTACTGACCACATGTTGCAAAATAAATGATACTTTTTAACCCCCAGATTGTATTGACCACATGTTGCAAAATAAATGATACTTTTTCCCCCTAGATTGTATTGGCCACATGTTGCAAAATAAATGATACTTTTTCCCCCAAGATTGTATTGGCCACATGTTGCAAAATAAATGATACTTTTTCCCCCAAGATTGTATTGGCCACATGTTGCAAAATAAATGATACTTTTCCCCCCCAGATTGTATTGGCCACATGTTGCAAAATAAATGATACTTTTTCCCCCAAGATTGTATTGGCCACATGTTGCAAAATAAATGATACTTTTTCCCCCAAGATTGTATTGGCCACATGTTGCAAAATAAATGATACTTTTTCCCCCCAGATTGTATTGACCACATGTTGCAAAATAAATGATACTTTTTCCCCCAAGATTGTATTGGCCACAAGTTGCAAAATAAATGATACTTTTTCCCCCCAGATTGTACTGACCACATGTTGCAAAATAAATGATACTTTTCCCCCCCAGATTGTATTGGCCACATGTTGCAAAATAAATGATACTTTTTCCCCCAAGATTGTATTGGCCACATGTTGCAAAATAAATGATACTTTTTCCCCCAAGATTGTATTGGCCACATGTTGCAAAATAAATGATACTTTTTCCCCCCAGATTGTACTGACCACATGTTGCAAAATAAATGATACTTTTTAACCCCCAGATTGTATTGACCACATGTTGCAAAATAAATGATACTTTTCCCCCCCAGATTGTATTGGCCACATGTTGCAAAATAAATGATACTTTTTCCCCCAAGATTGTATTGGCCACATGTTGCAAAATAAATGATACTTTTTCCCCCCAGATTGTATTGGCCACATGGTGCAAAATAAATGATACTTTTTCCCCCCAGATTGTATTGGCCACTTGTTGCAAAATAAATGATACTTTTTCCCCCCAGATTGTATTGGCCACATGTTAGAAAATAAATGATACTTTTCCCCCCCAGATTGTATTGACCACATGTTGCAAAATAAATGATACTTTTTAACCCCCAGATTGTATTGACCACATGTTGCAAAATAAATGATACTTTTTCCCCCCTGATTGTATTGGCCAATTGTTGCAAAATAAATGATACTTTTTCCTCCCAGATTGTATTGGCCACATGTTGCAAAATAAATGATACTTTTTCCCCCCAGATTGTATTGACCACATGTTGCAAAATAAATGATACTTTTTAACCCCCAGATTGTATTGACCACATGTTGCAAAATAAATGATACTTTTTCCCCCAAGATTGTATTGGCCACATGTTGCAAAATAAATGATACTTTTTCCCCCAAGATTGTATTGGCCACATGTTGCAAAATAAATGATACTTTTTAACCCCCAGATTGTATTGGCCACTTGTTGAAAAATAAATACTTTTCCCCCCCAGATTGTATTGGCCACATGTTGCAAAATAAATGATACTTTTTAACCCCCAGATTGTATTGACGACATGTTGCAAAATAAATGATACTTTTTAACCCCCAGATTGTATTGGCCACTTGTTGCAAAATAAATGATACTTTTTAACCCCCAGATTGTATTGACCACATGTTGCAAAATAAATGATACTTTTTAACCCCCAGATTGTATTGACCACCTGTTGCAAAATAAATGATACTTTTTCCCCCCAGATTGTATTGGCCACTTGTTGCAAAATAAATGATACTTTTTAACCCCCAGATTGTATTGACCACATGTTGCAAAATAAATGATACTTTTTCCCCCCAGATTGTATTGGCCACTTGTTGCAAAATAAATGATACTTTTTCCCCCCAGATTGTATTGGCCACTTGTTGCAAAATAAATGATACTTTTTAACCCCCAGATTGTATTGACCACATGTTGCAAAATAAATGATACTTTTTAACCCCCAGATTGTATTGACCACCTGTTGCAAAATAAATGATACTTTTTAACCCCAGATTGTATTGACCACATGTTGCAAAATAAATGATACTTTTCCCCCCCAGATTGTATTGGCCACATGTTGCAAAATAAATGATACTTTTTAACCCCCAGATTGTATTGATCACATGTTGCAAAATAAATGATACTTTTTAACCCCAGATTGTATTGATCACATGTTGCAAAATAAATGATACTTTTTCCCCCCAGATTGTATTGACCACATGTTGCAAAATAAATGATACTTTTTCCCCCAAGATTGTATTGACCACATGTTGCAAAATAAATGACACCTTTTCCCCCCAGATTGTATTGACCACATGTTGCAAAATAAATGATACTTTTTCCCCCCAGATTGTATTGACCACCTGTTGCAAAATAAATGATACTTTTTAACCCCCAGATTGCATTGACCACATGTTGCAAAATAAATGATACTTTTTAACCCCCAGATTGTATTGACGACTTGTTGCAAAATAAATGATACTTTTTCCCCCCAGATTGTATTGACCACATGTTGCAAAATAAATGACAATTTTTCCTCCCCAGATTGTATTGACCACGTGTTGCAAAATAAATGATACTTTTTCCCCCCAGATTGTATTGATCACATGTTGCAAAATAAATGATACTTTTTCCCCCCAGATTGTATTGACCACATGTTGCAAAATAAATGATACTTTTTCCCCCCAGATTGTATTGAACACATGTTGCAAAATAAATGATACTTTTTCCCCCCAGATTGTATTGACCACATGTTGCAAAATAAATGATACTTTTCCCCCCCAGATTGTATTGACCACATGTTGCAAAATAAATGAGACTTTTCCCCCCCAGATTGTATTGACCACATGTTCCAAAATAAATGATACTTTTTCCCTCCAGATTGTATTGACCACATGTTGCAAAATAAATGATACTTTTCCCCTCCAGATTGTATTGACCATATGTTGCAAAATAAATGATACTTTTTCCCCCCAGATTGTATTGGCCACATGTTGCAAAATAAATGATACTTTTTCCCCCCAGATTGTATTGGCCACATGTTGCAAAATAAATGATACTTTTCCCCTCCAGATTGTATTGACCACATGTTGCAAAATAAATGATACTTTTCCCCTCCAGATTGTATTGACCACATGTTGCAAAATAAATGATACTTTTCCCCTCCAGATTGTATTGACCACATGTTGCAAAATAAATGATACTTTTTCCCCCCAGATTGTATTGGCCACATGTTGCAAAATAAATGATACTTTTCCCCTCCAGATTGTATTGACCACATGTTGCAAAATAAATGATACTTTTCCCCTCCAGATTGTATTGGCCACTTGTTGCAAAATAAATGATACTTTTTCCCTCCAGATTGTATTGACCACATGTTGCAAAATAAATGATACTTTTCCCCTCCAGATTGTATTGACCATATGTTGCAAAATAAATGATACTTTTCCCCTCCAGATTGTATTGGCCACATGTTGCAAAATAAATGATACTTTTTAACCCCCAGATTTGTATTGGCCACATGTTGCAAAATAATAATAATAATATGTTATAATATGTTGTGGCATAGACTCGTGCTCGCGGATCCTGATCCGCGGATCCTGAACAGCACGAAGCGGATCCTGATGAAAACTCGTGCTCGCCAACTTGAAAGACTCTGCAATAAAACGGGTCTCACAGTTCACTCCCAAGCCTACAAGGACCACCTACAACACTACAAAGATACCCTCTCCCGCGCCCGCTCCGCCTACTACTCTCAAATTATCCACTCTGGCTCCGGAAACCCAAAAGCACTCTTCTCGACAATAAACAAACTCCTCCGACCCCTGAACACCACCACCCAGTCATTCACAGTAGACAACTGCATCTCCTTCCTCTCTTTCTTCCAACGCAAAATTGACAACATCTACAACAGCTTGACCACCGCCACACCCGCTCCCCCTCCAACCACCTGCCCCCCCTTGTCCTGCCATCCCCTGTCTCGGTTCTCCCCAATCTCCCCTACTGACCTCTCTGAACTCCTCATAGGAATGAAAACTGCCACCTGCACTCTTGACCCCATCCCATCCAGCTTTGTCAAGGCCTCCCTCCCTGCTCTCTCTCCACTTATCATTGCAACAATAAACTCCTCCCTGTCTACAGGCATCGTCCCACCTTCCCTCAAAATTGCTGCTGTTACCCCCATTCTAAAAAAACCTGGTCTAAACCCTGACACCCTAAACAACTTCAGACCCATCTCCAACCTACCCTTTCTGTCAAAAGTTTTGGAACGAGCTGTAGCCACTCAATTCAAACATCATCTCTCTGCCAATAACCTGTATGAAACATTCCAATCCGGATTCCGCTCCAACCACAGTACTGAAACTGCTCTCCTCAAAATCACCAACGACCTTCTCCTCTCCTCTGACGCTGGCAACCTCAACATTCTCGTCCTCCTCGACCTCAGCGCTGCCTTTGACACCATCGATCACACCATCCTCCTCACCCGACTTGAATCCACCTTTAACGTCACCGGCACTGCCCTCTCTTGGATTAAATCATACCTCTCTGACAGACGCCAGTTCATCTCCATCAATAACTGCAAATCCCCCACTGCTCCCCACCCCCAAGGTGTCCCCCAAGGTTCAGTTCTTGGCCCCCTCCTCTTCATCCTTTACCTGTCCCCCCTCGGTCACTTAATCCGCCGTCATGGTCTCCAATTCCACTGCTTCGCCGATGACATCCAGCTTTTCATCTCCACCAAGTCCGTCTCCACCGACACCCACTCTATCCTGACAAACTGCATCACTGAAATAAAATCCTGGCTTCAAATCAACTTCCTCAAGCTTAACTATGATAAATCTGAAATAATCATTATTGGCCCAAAAACGCTCACAAAATCCACCCATAACTTTGCCCTCAACATCGACGGTATCCCAGTATCCACCTCCCCTCAGATCCGGAATCTTGGCGTCATCTTTGACCAAACCCTTTCCTTCGACAAATACACTAAACAGATCACAAAGTCAGCCTTCTTTCACCTGAAAAACATTGCCCGTCTCCGCTCATCCCTCTCCTCCACGGCTGCAGAAACCCTCATCCACGCCTTCATCACCCCCCATCTGGACTACTGCAATAGCCTCCTCTATGGTTCACCCTCAAAAATCACCAATAAACTCCAATACATTCAGAACTCCGCTGCCCGTCTACTCACCCATTCCCGGACCCGTGACCACATCACCCCCGTCCTTTACAAGCTTCACTGGCTCCCCATCCCCCAGAGAATCCAGTACAAAATCCTCCTCTTGACATACAAAGCCCTCAATAACCTGGCCCCATCCTACCTGGCTGACCTCCTCTCCAGACACACTCCCACCCGCAACCTCCGCTCTGCTGGTACCAACCTCCTGACCCCCTCCATCCGGACCAAATTCAGATCCTGGGGGGACAGGGCCTTCTCCATCGCTGCTCCCACCCTCTGGAACTCACTACCTCACACCATCAGAGACTCCTCCTCACTCACCACATTCAAAACATCACTAAAGACCCACCTGTTCAACACTGCATTCAACATTCAACCCACAGCATTTAACCCCTGACTATCTCTTCTCCTTCTCCCTCCTTTTGCTTTAAATATTTCCCTATTGATTCTTGTCTTTTTGCAATTGTTGTTTTCATGTATTGTTATGCATTATGTTTTCCACTCTGTCAAAGCGCCTTTGGGATTCTGGAAAAGCGCTATACAAAATAAATGAATTATTATTATTATTATTATTGTATTGACCACATGTTGCAAAATAAATGATACTTTTTAACCCCCAGATTGTATTGACCACATGTTGCAAAATAAATGATAACTTTTTCCCCCCAGATTGTATTGGCCACTTGTTGCAAAATAAATGATACTTTTTCCCCCCAAGATTGTATTGGCCACATGTTGCAAAATAAATGATACTTTTCCCCCCCAGATTGTATTGACCACATGTTGCAAAATAAATGATACTTTTTAACCCCCAGATTGTATTGACCACATGTTGCAAAATAAATGATACTTTTTCCCCCCTGATTGTATTGGCCAATTGTTGCAAAATAAATGATACTTTTTCCTCCCAGATTGTATTGGCCACATGTTGCAAAATAAATGATACTTTTTCCCCCAGATTGTATTGACCACATGTTGCAAAATAAATGATACTTTTTAACCCCCAGATTGTATTGACCACATGTTGCAAAATAAATGATACTTTTTCCCCAAGATTGTATTGGCCACATGTTGCAAAATAAATGATACTTTTTCCCCCAAGATTGTATTGGCCACATGTTGCAAAATAAATGATACTTTTTCCCCCAAGATTGTATTGGCCACATGTTGCAAAATAAATGATACTTTTTCCCCCAAGATTGTATTGGCCACATGGTGCAAAATAAATGATACTTTTTCCCCCCAGATTGTATTGGCCACATGTTGCAAAATAAATGATACTTTTTCCCCCCCAGATTGTATTGGCCACTTGTTGCAAAAATAAATGATACTTTTTCCCCCCAGATTGTATTGGCCACATGTTGCAAAATAAATGATACTTTTTCCCCCAAGATTGTATTGGCCACATGTTGCAAAATAAATGATACTTTTTCCCTCCAAGTTTGTATTGGCCACATGTTGCAAAATAAATGATACTTTTTCCCCAAGATTGTATTGGCCACATGTTGCAAAATAAATGATACTTTTTCCCCCAAGATTGTATTGGCCACATGTTGCAAAATAAATGATACTTTTTCCCCAAGATTGTATTGGCCACATGTTGCAAAATAAATGATACTTTTCCCCCCAAGATTGTATTGACCACATGTTGCAAAATAAATGATACTTTTTCCCCCAAGATTGTATTGGCCACATGTTCCAAAATAAATGATACTTTTCCCCCCCAGATTGTATTGACCACATTTTGCAAAATAAATGATACTTTTTCCCCCAAGATTGTATTGACCACATGTTGCAAAATAAATGATACTTTTTCCCCCAAGATTGTATTGGCCACATGTTGCAAAATAAATGATACTTTTTCCCCCAAGATTGTATTGGCCACATGTTGCAAAATAAATGATACTTTTCCCCCCCAGATTGTATTGACCACATTTTGCAAAATAAATGATACTTTTTCCCCTAGATTGTATTGGCCACATGTTGCAAAATAAATGATACTTTTTCCCCAAGATTGTATTGGCCACATGTTGCAAAATAAATGATACTTTTTCCCCCAGATTGTATTGACCACATGTTGCAAAATAAATGATACTTTTTCCCCCCAGATTGTATTGACCACATGTTGCAAAATAAATGATACTTTTTCCCCCAAGATTGTATTGGCCACATGTTGCAAAATAAATGATACTTTTTCCCCCAAGATTGTATTGGCCACATGTTGCAAAATAAATGATACTTTTTCCCCCAAGATTGTATTGGCCACATGTTGCAAAATAAATGATACTTTTTCCCCCAAGATTGTATTGGCCACATGTTGCAAAATAAATGATACTTTTTCCCCCAAGATTGTATTGACCACATGTTGCAAAATAAATGATACTTTTTCCCCCCAGATTGTACTGACCACATGTTGCAAAATAAATGATACTTTTTCCCCCAAGATTGTATTGGCCACATGTTGCAAAATAAATGATACTTTTTCCCCCAAGATTGTATTGGCCACATGTTGCAAAATAAATGATACTTTTTCCCCCAAGATTGTATTGGCCACATGTTGCAAAATAAATGATACTTTTTCCCCCAAGACTGTATTGGCCACATGTTGCAAAATAAATGATACTTTTTCCCCAAGATTGTATTGGCCACATGTTGCAAAATAAATGATACTTTTTCCCCAAGATTGTATTGGCCACATGTTGCAAAATAAATGATACTTTTCCCCCCAAGATTGTATTGACCACATGTTGCAAAATAAATGATACTTTTTCCCCCAAGATTGTATTGGCCACATGTTCCAAAATAAATGATACTTTTCCCCCCCAGATTGTATTGACCACATTTTGCAAAATAAATGATACTTTTTCCCCAAGATTGTATTGACCACATGTTGCAAAATAAATGATACTTTTTCCCCCAAGATTGTATTGGCCACATGTTGCAAAATAAATGATACTTTTTCCCCCAAGATTGTATTGGCCACATGTTGCAAAATAAATGATACTTTTCCCCCCAGATTGTATTGACCACATTTTGCAAAATAAATGATACTTTTTCCCCCTAGATTGTATTGGCCACATGTTGCAAAATAAATGATACTTTTTCCCCAAGATTGTATTGGCCACATGTTGCAAAATAAATGATACTTTTTCCCCCCAGATTGTATTGACCACATGTTGCAAAATAAATGATACTTTTTCCCCCCAGATTGTATTGACCACATGTTGCAAAATAAATGATACTTTTTCCCCCAAGATTGTATTGGCCACATGTTGCAAAATAAATGATACTTTTTCCCCCAAGATTGTATTGGCCACATGTTGCAAAATAAATGATACTTTTTCCCCCAAGATTGTATTGGCCACATGTTGCAAAATAAATGATACTTTTTCCCCCCAAGATTGTATTGGCCACATGTTGCAAAATAAATGATACTTTTTCCCCAAGATTGTATTGACCACATGTTGCAAAATAAATGATACTTTTTCCCCCCAGATTGTACTGACCACATGTTGCAAAATAAATGATACTTTTTCCCCCAAGATTGTATTGGCCACATGTTGCAAAATAAATGATACTTTTTCCCCCAAGATTGTATTGGCCACATGTTGCAAAATAAATGATACTTTTTCCCCCAAGATTGTATTGGCCACATGTTGCAAAATAAATGATACTTTTTCCCCCAAGACTGTATTGGCCACATGTTGCAAAATAAATGATACTTTTTCCCCCCAGATTGTATTGGCCACATGTTGCAAAATAAATGATACTTTTTCCCCCCAGATTGTATTGACCACATGTTGCAAAATAAATGATACTTTTTCCCCCAAGATTGTATTGGCCACATGTTGCAAAATAAATGATACTTTTTCCCCCAAGATTGTATTGGCCACATGTTGCAAAATAAATGATACTTTTTCCCCCCAGATTGTATTGACCACATGTTGCAATAAATGATACTTTTTCCCCCTAGATTGTATTGGCCACATGTTGCAAAATAAATGATACTTTTTCCTACTTTTTCCCCCAAGATTGTATTGGCCATATGTTGCAAAATAAATGATACTTTTTCCCCCAAGATTGTATTGGCCACATGTTGCAAAATAAATGATACTTTTTCCCCCATGATTGTATTGACCACATGTTGCAAAATAAATGATACTTTTTCCCCCCAGATTGTATTGGCCACATGGTGCAAAATAAATGATACTTTTTCCCCCCAGATTGTATTGGCCACATGTTGCAAAATAAATGATACTTTTTCCCCCAAGATTGTATTGGCCACATGTTGCAAAATAAATGATACTTTTTCCCTCCAAGATTGTATTGGCCACATGTTGCAAAATAAATGATACTTTTTCCCCCAAGATTGTATTGGCCACATGTTGCAAAATAAATGATACTTTTTCCCCCAAGATTGTATTGGCCACATGTTGCAAAATAAATGATACTTTTTCCCCCCAGATTGTATTGACCACATGTTGCAAAATAAATGATACTTTTTCCCCCAAGATTGTATTGGCCACATGTTGCAAAATAAATGATACTTTTTCCCCCAAGATTGTATTGGCCACATGTTGCGAAATAAATGATACTTTTCCCCCCCAGATTGTATTGATCACATGTTGCAAAATAAATGATACTTTTTCCCCCAAGATTGTATTAGCCACATGTTGCAAAATAAATGATACTTTTTCCCCCAAGATTGTATTGGCCACATGTTGCAAAATAAATGATACTTTTTCCCCCCAGATTGTACTGACCACATGTTGCAAAATAAATGATACTTTTTCCCCCCAGATTGTACTGACCACATGTTGCAAAATAAATGATACTTTTTCCCCCCAGATTGTATTGGCCACATGTTGCAAAATAAATGATACTTTTTCCCCCAAGATTGTATTGGCCATATGTTGCAAAATAAATGATACTTTTTCCCCCAAGATTGTATTGGCCACATGTTGCAAAATAAATGATACTTTTTCCCCCAAGATTGTATTGGCCATATGTTGCAAAATAAATGATACTTTTTCCCCCAAGATTGTATTGGCCACATGGTGCAAAATAAATGATACTTTTTCCCCCCAGATTGTATTGGCCACATGTTGCAAAATAAATGATACTTTTTCCCCCAAGATTGTATTGGCCACATGTTGCAAAATAAATGATACTTTTTCCCTCCAAGATTGTATTGGCCACATGTTGCAAAATAAATGATACTTTTTCCCCCAAGATTGTATTGGCCACATGTTGCAAAATAAATGATACTTTTTCCCCCAAGATTGTATTGGCCACATGTTGCAAAATAAATGATACTTTTTCCCCCCAGATTGTATTGACCACATGTTGCAAAATAAATGATACTTTTTCCCCCAAGATTGTATTGGCCACATGTTGCAAAATAAATGATACTTTTCCCCCCCAGATTGTATTGACCACATGTTGCAAAATAAATGATACTTTTTCCCCCAAGATTGTATTGACCACATGTTGCAAAATAAATGATACTTTTTCCCCCAAGATTGTATTGGCCACATGTTGCAAAATAAATGATACTTTTTCCCCCAAGATTGTATTGGCCACATGTTGCAAAATAAATGATACTTTTTCCCCCAAGATTGTATTGGCCACATGTTGCAAAATAAATGATACTTTTTCCCCCAAGATTGTATTGGCCACATGTTGCAAAATAAATGATACTTTTTCCCCAAGATTGTATTGGCCACATGTTGCAAAATAAATGATACTTTTTCCCCCCAGATTGTATTGACCACATGTTGCAAAATAAATGATACTTTTTCCCCCAAGATTGTATTGGCCACATGTTGCAAAATAAATGATACTTTTTCCCCCAAGATTGTATTGGCCACATGTTGCAAAATAAATGATACTTTTTCCCCCAAGATTGTATTGGCCACATGTTGCAAAATAAATGATACTTTTTCCCCCAAGATTGTATTGGCCACATGTTGCAAAATAAATGATACTTTTTCCCCAAGATTGTATTGGCCACATGTTGCAAAATAAATGATACTTTTTCCCCCCAGATTGTATTGACCACATGTTGCAAAATAAATGATACTTTTTCCCCCAAGATTGTATTGGCCACATGTTGCAAAATAAATGATACTTTTTCCCCCAAGATTGTATTGGCCACATGTTGCAAAATAAATGATACTATTTCCCCCAAGATTGTATTGGCCACATGTTGCAAAATAAATGATACTTTTTCCCCCCAAGATTGTATTGGCCACATGTTGCAAAATAAATGATACTTTTTCCCCCAAGATTGTATTGACCACATGTTGCAAAATAAATGATACTTTTTCCCCCCAGATTGTACTGACCACATGTTGCAAAATAAATGATACTTTTTCCCCCAAGATTGTATTGGCCACATGTTGCAAAATAAATGATACTTTTTCCCCCAAGATTGTATTGGCCACATGTTGCAAAATAAATGATACTTTTTCCCCCAAGATTGTATTGGCCACATGTTGCAAAATAAATGATACTTTTTCCCCCAAGATTGTATTGGCCACATGTTGCAAAATAAATGATACTTTTTCCCCCAAGATTGTATTGGCCACATGTTGCAAAATAAATGATACTTTTTCCCCCCAGATTGTATTGACCACATGTTGCAAAATAAATGATACTTTTTCCCCCAAGATTGTATTGGCCACATGTTGCAAAATAAATGATACTTTTTCCCCCAAGATTGTATTGGCCACATGTTGCAAAATAAATGATACTTTTTCCCCCCAGATTGTATTGGCCACATGTTGCAAAATAAATGATACTTTTTCCCCCAAGATTGTATTGGCCACATGTTGCAAAATAAATGATACTTTTTCCCCCAAGATTGTATTGGCCACATGTTGCAAAATAAATGATACTTTTTCCCCCAAGATTGTATTGGCCACATGTTGCAAAATAAATGATACTTTTTCCCCCAAGATTGTATTGGCCACATGTTGCAAAATAAATGATACTTTTTCCCCCCAGATTGTATTGACCACTTGTTGCAAAATAAATGATACTTTTTCCCCCAAGATTGTATTGGCCACATGTTGCAAAATAAATGATACTTTTTCCCCCAAGATTGTATTGGCCACATGTTGCAAAATAAATGATACTTTTCCCCCCCAGATTGTATTGATCACATGTTGCAAAATAAATGATACTTTTTCCCCCAAGATTGTATTGGCCACATGTTGCAAAATAAATGATACTTTTTCCCCCCAGATTGTACTGACCACATGTTGCAAAATAAATGATACTTTTTCCCCCCAGATTGTATTGGCCACATGTTGCAAAATAAATGATACTTTTTCCCCCAAGATTGTATTGGCCATATGTTGCAAAATAAATGATACTTTTTCCCCCAAGATTGTATTGGCCACATGGTGCAAAATAAATGATACTTTTTCCCCCCAGATTGTATTGGCCACATGTTGCAAAATAAATGATACTTTTTCCCCCAAGATTGTATTGGCCACATGTTGCAAAATAAATGATACTTTTTCCCTCCAAGATTGTATTGGCCACATGTTGCAAAATAAATGATACTTTTTCCCCCAAGATTGTATTGGCCACATGTTGCAAAATAAATGATACTTTTTCCCCCAAGATTGTATTGGCCACATGTTGCAAAATAAATGATACTTTTTCCCCCCAGATTGTATTGACCACATGTTGCAAAATAAATGATACTTTTTCCCCCAAGATTGTATTGGCCACATGTTGCAAAATAAATGATACTTTTTCCCCCAAGATTGTATTGGCCACATGTTGCAAAATAAATGATACTTTTCCCCCCCAGATTGTATTGATCACATGTTGCAAAATAAATGATACTTTTTCCCCCAAGATTGTATTGGCCACATGTTGCAAAATAAATGATACTTTTTCCCCCCAGATTGTACTGACCACATGTTGCAAAATAAATGATACTTTTTCCCCCCAGATTGTATTGGCCACATGTTGCAAAATAAATGATACTTTTTCCCCCAAGATTGTATTGGCCATATGTTGCAAAATAAATGATACTTTTTCCCCCAAGATTGTATTGGCCACATGGTGCAAAATAAATGATACTTTTTCCCCCCAGATTGTATTGGCCACATGTTGCAAAATAAATGATACTTTTTCCCCCAAGATTGTATTGGCCACATGTTGCAAAATAAATGATACTTTTTCCCTCCAAGATTGTATTGGCCACATGTTGCAAAATAAATGATACTTTTTCCCCCAAGATTGTATTGGCCACATGTTGCAAAATAAATGATACTTTTTCCCCCAAGATTGTATTGGCCACATGTTGCAAAATAAATGATACTTTTTCCCCCCAGATTGTATTGACCACATGTTGCAAAATAAATGATACTTTTTCCCCCAAGATTGTATTGGCCACATGTTGCAAAATAAATGATACTTTTCCCCCCCAGATTGTATTGACCACATGTTGCAAAATAAATGATACTTTTTCCCCCAAGATTGTATTGACCACATGTTGCAAAATAAATGATACTTTTTCCCCCAAGATTGTATTGGCCACATGTTGCAAAATAAATGATACTTTTTCCCCCAAGATTGTATTGGCCACATGTTGCAAAATAAATGATACTTTTTCCCCCAAGATTGTATTGGCCACATGTTGCAAAATAAATGATACTTTTTCCCCCAAGATTGTATTGGCCACATGTTGCAAAATAAATGATACTTTTTCCCCCAAGATTGTATTGGCCACATGTTGCAAAATAAATGATACTTTTTCCCCCAAGATTGTATTGGCCACATGTTGCAAAATAAATGATACTTTTTCCCCCCAGATTGTATTGACCACATGTTGCAAAATAAATGATACTTTTTCCCCCAAGATTGTATTGGCCACATGTTGCAAAATAAATGATACTTTTTCCCCCAAGATTGTATTGGCCACATGTTGCAAAATAAATGATACTTTTTCCCCCAAGATTGTATTGGCCACATGTTGCAAAATAAATGATACTTTTTCCCCAAGATTGTATTGGCCACATGTTGCAAAATAAATGATACTTTTTCCCCCCAGATTGTATTGACCACATGTTGCAAAATAAATGATACTTTTTCCCCCAAGATTGTATTGGCCACATGTTGCAAAATAAATGATACTTTTTCCCCCAAGATTGTATTGGCCACATGTTGCAAAATAAATGATACTTTTCCCCCCCAGATTGTATTGATCACATGTTGCAAAATAAATGATACTTTTTCCCCCAAGATTGTATTGGCCACATGTTGCAAAATAAATGATACTTTTTCCCCCCAGATTGTACTGACCACATGTTGCAAAATAAATGATACTTTTTCCCCCCAGATTGTATTGGCCACATGTTGCAAAATAAATGATACTTTTTCCCCCAAGATTGTATTGGCCATATGTTGCAAAATAAATGATACTTTTTCCCCCAAGATTGTATTGGCCACATGGTGCAAAATAAATGATACTTTTTCCCCCCAGATTGTATTGGCCACATGTTGCAAAATAAATGATACTTTTTCCCCCAAGATTGTATTGGCCACATGTTGCAAAATAAATGATACTTTTTCCCTCCAAGATTGTATTGGCCACATGTTGCAAAATAAATGATACTTTTTCCCCCAAGATTGTATTGGCCACATGTTGCAAAATAAATGATACTTTTTCCCCCAAGATTGTATTGGCCACATGTTGCAAAATAAATGATACTTTTTCCCCCCAGATTGTATTGACCACATGTTGCAAAATAAATGATACTTTTTCCCCCAAGATTGTATTGGCCACATGTTGCAAAATAAATGATACTTTTCCCCCCCAGATTGTATTGACCACATGTTGCAAAATAAATGATACTTTTTCCCCCAAGATTGTATTGACCACATGTTGCAAAATAAATGATACTTTTTCCCCCAAGATTGTATTGGCCACATGTTGCAAAATAAATGATACTTTTTCCCCCAAGATTGTATTGGCCACATGTTGCAAAATAAATGATACTTTTTCCCCCAAGATTGTATTGGCCACATGTTGCAAAATAAATGATACTTTTTCCCCCAAGATTGTATTGGCCACATGTTGCAAAATAAATGATACTTTTTCCCCCAAGATTGTATTGGCCACATGTTGCAAAATAAATGATACTTTTTCCCCAAGATTGTATTGGCCACATGTTGCAAAATAAATGATACTTTTTCCCCCCAGATTGTATTGACCACATGTTGCAAAATAAATGATACTTTTTCCCCCAAGATTGTATTGGCCACATGTTGCAAAATAAATGATACTTTTTCCCCCAAGATTGTATTGGCCACATGTTGCAAAATAAATGATACTTTTTCCCCCCAGATTGTACTGACCACATGTTGCAAAATAAATGATACTTTTTCCCCAAGATTGTATTGGCCACATGTTGCAAAATAAATGATACTTTTTCCCCCCAGATTGTATTGACCACATGTTGCAAAATAAATGATACTTTTTCCCCCAAGATTGTATTGGCCACATGTTGCAAAATAAATGATACTTTTTCCCCCAAGATTGTATTGGCCACATGTTGCAAAATAAATGATACTTTTTCCCCCAAGATTGTATTGGCCACATGTTGCAAAATAAATGATACTTTTTCCCCCCAAGATTGTATTGGCCACATGTTGCAAAATAAATGATACTTTTTCCCCCAAGATTGTATTGACCACATGTTGCAAAATAAATGATAACTTTTTCCCCCCAGATTGTACTGACCACATGTTGCAAAATAAATGATACTTTTTCCCCCAAGATTGTATTGGCCACATGTTGCAAAATAAATGATACTTTTTCCCCCAAGATTGTATTGGCCACATGTTGCAAAATAAATGATACTTTTTCCCCCAAGATTGTATTGGCCACATGTTGCAAAATAAATGATACTTTTTCCCCCAAGATTGTATTGGCCACATGTTGCAAAATAAATGATACTTTTTCCCCCCAGATTGTATTGACCACATGTTGCAAAATAAATGATACTTTTTCCCCCAAGATTGTATTGGCCACATGTTGCAAAATAAATGATACTTTTTCCCCCAAGATTGTATTGGCCACATGTTGCAAAATAAATGATACTTTTTCCCCCAAGATTGTATTGGCCACATGTTGCAAAATAAATGATACTTTTTCCCCCCAGATTGTATTGACCACATGTTGCAAAATAAATGATACTTTTTCCCCCAAGATTGTATTGGCCACATGTTGCAAAATAAATGATACTTTTTCCCCCAAGATTGTATTGGCCACATGTTGCAAAATAAATGATACTTTTTCCCCCAAGATTGTATTGGCCACATGTTGCAAAATAAATGATACTTTTTCCCCCAAGATTGTATTGGCCACATGTTGCAAAATAAATGATACTTTTTCCCCCAAGATTGTATTGGCCACATGTTGCAAAATAAATGATACTTTTTCCCCCAAGATTGTATTGGCCACATGTTGCAAAATAAATGATACTTTTTCCCCCAAGATTGTATTGGCCACATGTTGCAAAATAAATGATACTTTTTCCCCCAAGATTGTATTGGCCACATGTTGCAAAATAAATGATACTTTTTCCCCCCAGATTGTATTGACCACATGTTGCAAAATAAATGATACTTTTTCCCCCAAGATTGTATTGGCCACATGTTGCAAAATAAATGATACTTTTTCCCCCAAGATTGTATTGGCCACATGTTGCAAAATAAATGATACTTTTTCCCCCCAGATTGTACTGACCACATGTTGCAAAATAAATGATACTTTTCAACCCCCAGATTGTATTGACCACATGTTGCAAAATAAATGATACTTTTTCCCCCTCGATTGTATTGGCCACATGTTGCAAAATAAATGATACTTTTTCCCCCCAGATTGTACTGACCACATGTTGCAAAATAAATGATACTTTTTCCCCCCAGATTGTATTGGCCACATGTTGCAAAATAAATGATACTTTTTCCCCCAAGATTGTATTGGCCATATGTTGCAAAATAAATGATACTTTTTCCCCCAAGATTGTATTGGCCACATGGTGCAAAATAAATGATACTTTTTCCCCCCAGATTGTATTGGCCACATGTTGCAAAATAAATGATACTTTTTCCCCCAAGATTGTATTGGCCACATGTTGCAAAATAAATGATACTTTTTCCCTCCAAGATTGTATTGGCCACATGTTGCAAAATAAATGATACTTTTTCCCCCAAGATTGTATTGGCCACATGTTGCAAAATAAATGATACTTTTTCCCCCAAGATTGTATTGGCCACATGTTGCAAAATAAATGATACTTTTTCCCCCCAGATTGTATTGACCACATGTTGCAAAATAAATGATACTTTTTCCCCCAAGATTGTATTGGCCACATGTTGCAAAATAAATGATACTTTTTCCCCCAAGATTGTATTGGCCACATGTTGCAAAATAAATGATACTTTTCCCCCCCAGATTGTATTGATCACATGTTGCAAAATAAATGATACTTTTTCCCCCAAGATTGTATTGGCCACATGTTGCAAAATAAATGATACTTTTTCCCCCCAGATTGTACTGACCACATGTTGCAAAATAAATGATACTTTTTCCCCCCAGATTGTATTGGCCACATGTTGCAAAATAAATGATACTTTTTCCCCCAAGATTGTATTGGCCATATGTTGCAAAATAAATGATACTTTTTCCTCCAAGATTGTATTGGCCACATGGTGCAAAATAAATGATACTTTTTCCCCCCAGATTGTATTGGCCACATGTTGCAAAATAAATGATACTTTTTCCCCCAAGATTGTATTGGCCACATGTTGCAAAATAAATGATACTTTTTCCCTCCAAGATTGTATTGGCCACATGTTGCAAAATAAATGATACTTTTTCCCCCAAGATTGTATTGGCCACATGTTGCAAAATAAATGATACTTTTTCCCCCAAGATTGTATTGGCCACATGTTGCAAAATAAATGATACTTTTTCCCCCCAGATTGTATTGACCACATGTTGCAAAATAAATGATACTTTTTCCCCAAGATTGTATTGGCCACATGTTGCAAAATAAATGATACTTTTCCCCCCCAGATTGTATTGACCACATGTTGCAAAATAAATGATACTTTTTCCCCCAAGATTGTATTGACCACATGTTGCAAAATAAATGATACTTTTTCCCCCAAGATTGTATTGGCCACATGTTGCAAAATAAATGATACTTTTTCCCCCAAGATTGTATTGGCCACATGTTGCAAAATAAATGATACTTTTTCCCCCAAGATTGTATTGGCCACATGTTGCAAAATAAATGATACTTTTTCCCCCAAGATTGTATTGGCCACATGTTGCAAAATAAATGATACTTTTTCCCCCAAGATTGTATTGGCCACATGTTGCAAAATAAATGATACTTTTTCCCCCAAGATTGTATTGGCCACATGTTGCAAAATAAATGATACTTTTTCCCCCAAGATTGTATTGGCCACATGTTGCAAAATAAATGATACTTTTTCCCCAAGATTGTATTGGCCACATGTTGCAAAATAAATGATACTTTTTCCCCCCAGATTGTATTGACCACATGTTGCAAAATAAATGATACTTTTTCCCCCAAGATTGTATTGGCCACATGTTGCAAAATAAATGATACTTTTTCCCCCAAGATTGTATTGGCCACATGTTGCAAAATAAATGATACTTTTTCCCCCAAGATTGTATTGGCCACATGTTGCAAAATAAATGATACTTTTTCCCCCCAAGATTGTATTGGCCACATGTTGCAAAATAAATGATACTTTTTCCCCCAAGATTGTATTGACCACATTGTTGCAAAATAAATGATACTTTTTCCCCCCAGATTGTACTGACCACATGTTGCAAAATAAATGATACTTTTTCCCCCAAGATTGTATTGGCCACATGTTGCAAAATAAATGATACTTTTTCCCCCAAGATTGTATTGGCCACATGTTGCAAAATAAATGATACTTTTTCCCCCAAGATTGTATTGGCCACATGTTGCAAAATAAATGATACTTTTTCCCCCAAGATTGTATTGACCACATGTTGCAAAATAAATGATACTTTTTCCCCCAAGATTGTATTGGCCACATGTTGCAAAATAAATGATACTTTTTCCCCCCAGATTGTATTGACCATATGTTGCAAAATAAATGATACTTTTCCCCCCAAGATTGTATTGGCCACATGTTGCAAAATAAATGATACTTTTTCCCCCAAGATTGTATTGGCCACATGTTGCAAAATAAATGATACTTTTTCCCCCCAGATTGTATTGGCCACATGTTGCAAAATAAATGATACTTTTTCCCCCAAGATTGTATTGGCCACATGTTGCAAAATAAATGATACTTTTTCCCCCCAGATTGTATTGGCCACATGTTGCAAAATAAATGATACTTTTTCCCCCAAGATTGTATTGGCCACATGTTGCAAAATAAATGATACTTTTTCCCCCAAGATTGTATTGGCCACATGTTGCAAAATAAATGATACTTTTTCCCCCAAGATTGTATTGGCCACATGTTGCAAAATAAATGATACTTTTTCCCCAAGATTGTATTGGCCACATGTTGCAAAATAAATGATACTTTTTCCCCCCAGATTGTATTGACCACATGTTGCAAAATAAATGATACTTTTTCCCCCAAGATTGTATTGGCCACATGTTGCAAAATAAATGATACTTTTTCCCCCAAGATTGTATTGGCCACATGTTGCAAAATAAATGATACTTTTTCCCCCAAGATTGTATTGGCCACATGTTGCAAAATAAATGATACTTTTTCCCCCCAAGATTGTATTGGCCACATGTTGCAAAATAAATGATACTTTTTCCCCCAAGATTGTATTGACCACATGTTGCAAAATAAATGATACTTTTTCCCCCCAGATTGTACTGACCACATGTTGCAAAATAAATGATACTTTTTCCCCCAAGATTGTATTGGCCACATGTTGCAAAATAAATGATACTTTTTCCCCCAAGATTGTATTGGCCACATGTTGCAAAATAAATGATACTTTTTCCCCCAAGATTGTATTGGCCACATGTTGCAAAATAAATGATACTTTTTCCCCCCAGATTGTATTGACCACTTGTTGCAAAATAAATGATACTTTTTCCCCCAAGATTGTATTGGCCACATGTTGCAAAATAAATGATACTTTTTCCCCCAAGATTGTATTGGCCACATGTTGCAAAATAAATGATACTTTTCCCCCCCAGATTGTATTGATCACATGTTGCAAAATAAATGATACTTTTTCCCCCAAGATTGTATTGGCCACATGTTGCAAAATAAATGATACTTTTTCCCCCCAGATTGTACTGACCACATGTTGCAAAATAAATGATACTTTTTCCCCCCAGATTGTATTGGCCACATGTTGCAAAATAAATGATACTTTTTCCCCCAAGATTGTATTGGCCATATGTTGCAAAATAAATGATACTTTTTCCCCCAAGATTGTATTGGCCACATGGTGCAAAATAAATGATACTTTTTCCCCCCAGATTGTATTGGCCACATGTTGCAAAATAAATGATACTTTTTCCCCCAAGATTGTATTGGCCACATGTTGCAAAATAAATGATACTTTTTCCCTCCAAGATTGTATTGGCCACATGTTGCAAAATAAATGATACTTTTTCCCCCAAGATTGTATTGGCCACATGTTGCAAAATAAATGATACTTTTTCCCCCAAGATTGTATTGGCCACATGTTGCAAAATAAATGATACTTTTTCCCCCCAGATTGTATTGACCACATGTTGCAAAATAAATGATACTTTTTCCCCCAAGATTGTATTGGCCACATGTTGCAAAATAAATGATACTTTTTCCCCCAAGATTGTATTGGCCACATGTTGCAAAATAAATGATACTTTTCCCCCCCAGATTGTATTGATCACATGTTGCAAAATAAATGATACTTTTTCCCCCAAGATTGTATTGGCCACATGTTGCAAAATAAATGATACTTTTTCCCCCCAGATTGTACTGACCACATGTTGCAAAATAAATGATACTTTTTCCCCCCAGATTGTATTGGCCACATGTTGCAAAATAAATGATACTTTTTCCCCCAAGATTGTATTGGCCATATGTTGCAAAATAAATGATACTTTTTCCCCCAAGATTGTATTGGCCACATGGTGCAAAATAAATGATACTTTTTCCCCCCAGATTGTATTGGCCACATGTTGCAAAATAAATGATACTTTTTCCCCCAAGATTGTATTGGCCACATGTTGCAAAATAAATGATACTTTTTCCCTCCAAGATTGTATTGGCCACATGTTGCAAAATAAATGATACTTTTTCCCCCAAGATTGTATTGGCCACATGTTGCAAAATAAATGATACTTTTTCCCCCAAGATTGTATTGGCCACATGTTGCAAAATAAATGATACTTTTTCCCCCCAGATTGTATTGACCACATGTTGCAAAATAAATGATACTTTTTCCCCCAAGATTGTATTGGCCACATGTTGCAAAATAAATGATACTTTTCCCCCCCAGATTGTATTGACCACATGTTGCAAAATAAATGATACTTTTTCCCCCAAGATTGTATTGACCACATGTTGCAAAATAAATGATACTTTTTCCCCCAAGATTGTATTGGCCACATGTTGCAAAATAAATGATACTTTTTCCCCCAAGATTGTATTGGCCACATGTTGCAAAATAAATGATACTTTTTCCCCCAAGATTGTATTGGCCACATGTTGCAAAATAAATGATACTTTTTCCCCCAAGATTGTATTGGCCACATGTTGCAAAATAAATGATACTTTTTCCCCCAAGATTGTATTGGCCACATGTTGCAAAATAAATGATACTTTTTCCCCAAGATTGTATTGGCCACATGTTGCAAAATAAATGATACTTTTTCCCCCCAGATTGTATTGACCACATGTTGCAAAATAAATGATACTTTTTCCCCCAAGATTGTATTGGCCACATGTTGCAAAATAAATGATACTTTTTCCCCCAAGATTGTATTGGCCACATGTTGCAAAATAAATGATACTTTTTCCCCCAAGATTGTATTGGCCACATGTTGCAAAATAAATGATACTTTTTCCCCAAGATTGTATTGGCCACATGTTGCAAAATAAATGATACTTTTTCCCCCCAGATTGTATTGACCACATGTTGCAAAATAAATGATACTTTTTCCCCCAAGATTGTATTGGCCACATGTTGCAAAATAAATGATACTTTTTCCCCCAAGATTGTATTGGCCACATGTTGCAAAATAAATGATACTTTTCCCCCCCAGATTGTATTGATCACATGTTGCAAAATAAATGATACTTTTTCCCCCAAGATTGTATTGGCCACATGTTGCAAAATAAATGATACTTTTTCCCCCCAGATTGTACTGACCACATGTTGCAAAATAAATGATACTTTTTCCCCCCAGATTGTATTGGCCACATGTTGCAAAATAAATGATACTTTTTCCCCCAAGATTGTATTGGCCATATGTTGCAAAATAAATGATACTTTTTCCCCCAAGATTGTATTGGCCACATGGTGCAAAATAAATGATACTTTTTCCCCCCAGATTGTATTGGCCACATGTTGCAAAATAAATGATACTTTTTCCCCCAAGATTGTATTGGCCACATGTTGCAAAATAAATGATACTTTTTCCCTCCAAGATTGTATTGGCCACATGTTGCAAAATAAATGATACTTTTTCCCCCAAGATTGTATTGGCCACATGTTGCAAAATAAATGATACTTTTTCCCCCAAGATTGTATTGGCCACATGTTGCAAAATAAATGATACTTTTTCCCCCCAGATTGTATTGACCACATGTTGCAAAATAAATGATACTTTTTCCCCCAAGATTGTATTGGCCACATGTTGCAAAATAAATGATACTTTTCCCCCCCAGATTGTATTGACCCTTTGGTAAAACTGCCAAAATCAAGACTCTCTGCTCACCTTGACTCTTTCATTCCTCTTTTCTCCCACCTCTGGAACAAACTTCCTCACTCTCTTCAATCCCACTCCTCCCTCCAGGTCTTTAAAACAGCTGTTCACCACCATCTCTTATTTTGGTTCAGGCCTGGAGGGAGGGATACCTGGAGGCCTGGAGGGATACCCCATCCAAAACCTTGATCTTTTCTACCCCCGTTAAAACAGCACAAATTCGTCTCTTTCAATCTCCAAATTATTTCCTGAAATTCCTAGTGGTGTGCCTTTGCTTTTTTTTTTTGTTGTTGTTGTATACTTAATCGAGGCTCGTGAAAGAGCTAACATTTACTTCACAGACAAATCAACCAGACAAACAAAATATATAAAAAGAGGGAGCGGAAGACAAGATGGGGAGAGAAGGGGAAGCACACAAACACAACATTTGAGAGCAGGGAGATGTGTGGGAGGGAGAGGGCTTGGGGGGAGGAGGCGTGGGAAGTGGGGTGGGGGGTGGGAGAAGTATAAAACACAAGGACACCAACTTGTACTTTGTACTAACTTGTACTTTATACTGTGTACCACTCCCCTAACCCCTCCCCCAGCTCTCTCCCTTCCACAGATCTACCAACGTCCCTGTTCTCTCCTGCTGTTGTGCTTGTGTGCGTCGTGGGTCACATGTCTGATGAAAGTGGGACGTCTTGGTTACCCGGTCATCACTGCCAAAAAGTTATAAAGTGGCAGTTCCACTGATCACACACATCAAAGTGTTGATCTCAGAAATTTCAGGCAGATCGGATCATTAAATTTAACTTCTGGTGGAACATTTTATGATAAATTTACTTCATAAATGAAAAAGTCATCCACTGAAACAAGTAAACCTGTTCGAGACCTCACAAAATGTCACAAAACACACACGTGGGATTTCGGCACGTGAGTTGCTTGAAGGATTTCAACCCAAACGATCCAACACTCATCAAAGTAATTTCAACCCAAACTAACTTATACTCGTCAAAGTGACTTCAACCCAAACTAACTTATACTCGTCAAAGGGGTTTCAACCCAAACTAACTTATACTCGTCAAAGTGACTTCAACCCAAACTAACTTATACGAATCAAATTGACTTCAACCCAAACTAACTTATACTCGTCAAAGTGACTTCAAACCAAACTAACTTATACTCGTCAAAGTGACTTCAACCCAAACTAACTTATACCAGTCAAAGTGTTTTCAACACAAACTAACCAATACTCGTCAGTGACTTCAACCCAAACAAACTTATACTCGTCAAAGTGACTTCAACCCAAACTAACTTATACTCGTCAAATTGGTTTCAACCCAAACTAACTTATACTCGTCAAAGGGGTTTCAACCCAAACTAACTTGTACTCGTCAAAGTGACTTCAACCCAAACTAACTTATACGAATCAAATTGACTTCAACCCAAACTAACTTATACTCGTCAAAGTGACTTCAACCCAAACTAACTTATACTCGTCAAAGTGTTTTCAACACAAATAAACTTATACTCGTCAAAGTGACTTCAACCCAAACTAACTTATACTCGTCAAATTGGTTTCAACCCAAACTAACTTATACTCATCAAAGGGGTTTCAACCCAAACGAACTTATACTCGTCAAAGTGACTTCAACCCAAACTAACTTATACGAATCAAATTGACTTCAACCCAAACTAGCTTATACTCGTCAAAGTGTTTTCAACACAAACTAACCAATACTCTAAAAGTGATTTCAACATAAACTAACCAGTACTCGTCAAAGTGTTTTCAACCCAAACTAACCAATACTCGTCAAAGTGATTTCAACACAAACTAACCAATACTCATCAAAGTGATTTCAACATAAACTAACCAATACTCGTCAAAGTGATTTCAACACAAACTAACCAATACTCGTCAAAGTGATTTCAACATAAACTAACCAATACTCGTCAAAGTGATTTCAACACAAACTAACCAATACTCGTCAAAGTGATTTCAACATAAATTAACCAATAGTCGTCAAAGTGATTTAAAAACAAACTAACTAATAAGTGTTTGGTGTTTAGAGAGCCTGGAAAGTGTTTAGTTCCCTTGCAGTCAAACATTTGTTCGGGTGGGTGTCTGGTTACATATGTGGTTGTCCTCGTCTGTTGGAAAGTGTAGACACACATAGTTGGACATGCATGTCTGTCCTGTTATCATTTATATCCTCTGGGATTAAAGTGTGTACGTTCCTGGAGTGACGTGTATGCGATCATACCTTCAGAAAGGAGGTCTGAAGGATATCATAGATTTTGTTCCACGTCGATCTGAAAAGTTTTTGTGGGTTCAGAAAGACAATGTTCTGTGTGATAGACACAAGAAAACAATAAATGAGAATTAATGAAAGACATTTCAGCAAAGTGGCCACAGGTGATCAGTTGTCCCTCAACAGTCAGGGATATGTTCTGGACGGTGTGCGGTTACACACGTGGTTTTCCGAGTTGCTATGTTGTTGTGTATGTGGTTGTCCTGGACTGTTAATTAAGTTTGTACATGTTGAGGTGGAGGTGCGTGTCTATCCTTGCGGTAATTATATGCTCTGGGAATAAAGTGTGTGTGTTTCTGGAGTGGTGTGTGCGCGATGACACCTTCAGAGTGGAGGCCGTTAGGATGCTGGAAAATCCCTTCCAGAACAAGTTGGAAAATTCGGGTGTCCTCGTCTGTTGGAAAGTGTAGAAACACATAGTTGGACGTGCATGTCTGTCCTGGTATCATTTATATCCTCTGGAATTAAAGCTTGTATGTTTCTGGAGTGACGTGCATGCGATCATACCTTCAGAAAGGAGGTCGGAAGGATATTATAGATCTTGTTACACGTCGACCTGAAAAGTTCTTGTGGCTTCACAAGGACAACGTTCTGTGTGATGGACACAAGAAAACAATAAAATGAATTAATGAAAGACATTTCACCAAAGTGGCCACAAGTGATCAGTTATCCCTCAACAGTCAGGGATATGTTCTGGACGGTGTGCGGTTACACATGTGGTTTTCCGAGTTGCTATGTTGTTGCGTATGTGGTTGTACTGGCCTGTTAATTAAGTTTGTACATGTTGAGGTGGAAGTGCGTGTCTATCCTTGTGGTAATTCTATGCTCTGGGAATAAAGTATGTGTGTTTCTGGAGTGGTGTGTGCGATCATACCTTCCGAGTGGAGGTCGGAAGGATGCTGGAAAATCCCTTCCAGAAAGAGTTGAAAAGGCCAGGGTTCTTCTGAGGAACAGGTTCCTGTGTTATGGGCACATGAAAACAACATTTGAGAATTCATCAAAGATATTGTCCTGAAATAGTGATCAATGTTGAGGATGGAGGGGACACTCAGGCGAGCATTTTGTCCATATTCATTTTTTTTGAGATTCGTGGTGTTCTGCGTAGTGTTACGTGCTCCTCCCCAAACCCCGGTCACGGTGTACCTCCGAGCCCCGAGAGGAGTCACGGCAGAAAGATGTGTTATTCTGTGTGTCAAAGATCAATGGTGAAACCACACCAATTGTTACCAACAAACAAGTATTGCATTAAGGT